>NW_027120454.1:0-10000 GCF_038355195.1 Osmerus mordax | reverse complement strand
GGGGGGGGGGGGGGTACGTGTGTGTGTGCAAGTTCAGGTCCAGAATCAGACATAGACAGCCAGGCGGTGGGGTGGGGATCTAGGGGTGGGAGTGGGTTGGGGGGTGGGAGGGAGGGGTCTTTCCAAGAGCCATGGCCACATAAGGATGTGGATCAGTGGGCTGTCAGACCTGTCTCTGCCCCCCAACAGATGGACCAGGGGAGAAAGAGAGTGTGTGTGCGTGTATGTGTATGTGTGTGTGTGGGTGTATGTGTGTGTATGTGTGTGTGTGGAGGCTCAAAGGTCATAGTTGGGGAGATCCTGTGTCCATAACCTTCCGAGGTCCCCTTGTCAACTGACGAGCTGTTGACAGCATACACACAACCACACACACAAGTAGACAGATGCACACTCACACACAGATGGGCGTAAAAATCACAAACATGTTGATCCAGGTTGTGTTTTGGTGTTCACCAGCTGGTCTCCTTGAAACACAGTTACACACTCACACACAGGCACAAATATCTATTTAGTGCCAAACCTTATATTTTGTGTCAGTTCCATTAAAATATGTAGGTTTTCTCAACCTTTGTAACATTGTCTGCTCAGGGCATGTATGGGCCCTAAAATGTAACTATATGTTTCTCCCTCCCTCTTCCTCTTCCTCTCCCTCTCTCTCTCTCTCTCTCTCTCTCTCTCTCTCTCTCTCTCTCTCTCTCTCTCTCTCTCTCTCTCCCTCCATGTCTCTGTCTCCCTCCCTACCTCTCCATCTCTCTCCCTCTCCCTCCATTTCTCTCTTTCTTCCTCCTTCTCTATCTCTCCCTCTCTCTCCCGCCATCTCTCTTTTTTCTCTCTCCCTTTCTCTCTCCATTTGTTCTGCAGGTTCTTCCTCAAGTTCTTTCTGAAATGTAACCAGAACTGTCTGAAGAACGCAGGGAACCCCAGAGATATGAGACGATTCCAGGTTAGAACCTCTCGTTCTCTATCCCTTTCTCTTTTTCTCTCTCTCTCACTGTCTCTCTCTCCCTCCCTTTCGCTCTCTCTCTCTCTGTCTTTCTCTGTCTCTCTCTCTCTATTGCCTCTCTCCTCCTTCTCCTCCCTTGTTGTACTAGGTAAGCTCTGTTATCGGGAACACATGCAATCTAATGTCCACCTCTCACACACACACATGCAGGACAGAAATGTGTGTGTCTAAAAAAGTAAACAAGCCGTCAGTGCCTAACAGGAAACAGGAGACCCAGACCTGGTCACCACAGGAACGCTGGGAGCTCTCACACACGCACACACACATACACACACACAGATACACACACACACACACAGGGAACACACACAGAGAACGCACACACGATTCCCTGTCTATATTGTGCATCTATGTGTGTGCAAGGGTGTGTGTGTATTTTAGCGGCCCACTGGTGACAGTTTAATTAGCTTTCGGTTGGCAGACGAGACAGTCAGAAAGGCAGTAGGCTAGTTAACTAACCCTTCCTCCTTCTCCCCTCCTATCCCCCATCCTCTCATCCTCTCATTCTACTACTTATCTCTCCTTCCACCTCTCCATTTCTCCGCATCATTTCCTCTTCACCTTTCACCTTCGTCTCTCTCTCTCTAACTGTGTTCTGTTTTAATCCTCTCTTTCCCACCCTTTTCTGCCCGTCCCTAATGAACACACAGTCAGAAGGGGAGGGGAGGGCGAGGGAGGAAGATGGGAGGGGGAGGGGAGGGGAGGAAGGGAGAGGAGAGGAGAAGGGCTGTAGATCTCCTTATCTTCTGAAACCAGCAGCATTAGGAAGTGACCACTTGAGACCAAGTGGAGATACTGGCCTCTATATTCCCTGACAGATTTATCACAGCTGCACGTGTGTGTGTGGCTGTGAGTGCGCGGGCGTGTGTGTGTGTGGCTGTGCGTTTCGACGGCCCACAGTGCGAGCGTGCGTGTGTGCAAGCAAATGAGTGTGGCTGTGTGTGCGCCCATGTGTGTGCGCGCTCATGTGCCCGCGTGTACACGCGTGTGCGTATACACGTGTGTGTTTACGTGGCCATGACTGTGTCAGTGTATGTGTGCGAGTCTGCGCGTTGGACAGTCATTGAGGGCGGATAAAAGACCTCGTGTCACAGCGTCCATCGCTCCTGCGTGACTCTAATTGTTGCCCTCCTCTCTGGTGGAACTGAGGCAGACAGCTCTGTTTCCCTGGGCCTAATTAGAGGACGGACCGTCCATAACTCACTGCAGCAGCACAGGGGAGCAATGGAGGAGAGGGACACGGTCCACACACTCATTACTGAGCCAGTAGAACAGCGCAGCACATGGCTCTCTCTCTGAGGAGTCTCCCTGGGACGTCTCTGCTGCTCCACAGAAAGAGAGGGGGGGTGAGGGGGGGGGGGGCATATGGTTGTTGGGTAGGTGAAAGGGAGAGTGGGGGAAGAGAGGTGTAAGGGTAAGGTGAGGAGGTGAGGGAGGAGGAGGAGGACGAGGAGTATATGAGCCTGTGTGTCCCTATGCTGGTCAGGACTCCTTCAAGCAATAGGTCTGTCCAAAATAGATAATAGATGTCCAGGGAAAGAGTTGTGGTTTTTAATGCGTGTTTGTGTGTGTGTGTGTGTGTAGGTGGTGAGTTAACACAAGAAAGCAGAAGTGTTATATGAGCTAACTCCCCCCCCCCCTCCCCCAGGTGGTGGTGTCCACCACGGTCAGTGTGGAGGGTCACGTCCTAGCTGTATCTGACAACATGTTCGTCCACAACAACTCCAAACATGGCCGCCGGGCCCGCCGCCTTGACCCCTCGGAAGGAACGCCCTCGTACCTGGAGCACGGTGAGCCCCGCTCTCCTACCTGCGACGTGATAGGCTCCGCCCACAGAGACAAGTAGAGCGAGAGAGGAGGCGCCAGTCTCCGCTGACTACCCTCACTCATCCATGTGTGTGTTTGCGTGTGTGTGTGTTTGTGTGTGTGTGCGAGGCAGTGTGGGGAGCAGATGGTAGTGAAAGGCTCCCAGAGTGTTAATCCTGTCAGATGGATTGTTGCTTTTCCATCTGCTTAATCTACACACACACACACACACCTTCGTCAAACAGACCACTTACGCCAACATTATATAGGCCGATTGGCCCAACGCATGCACACATACACACACCAAGCACACGCACACACCATGCACACACACACACCAATTACACACACACACGTTTCCTTTGTGATAGCTTCCTGTCCAGGCCAGGCCAGGTGATGGAAGAAGGACCTGCACTGCACATGTATACCAACCCAGAGGACAACAAACTGTGGTCTGACATTCGAATCCCTCCCTCCCTCTCTCCACCCTCTCCCTGAACCTCCCCTCCTTTTCTCCCCCCCCAGCGGCTCCGTGTATCAAGGCCATCAGCCCCAGCGAGGGCTGGACTACAGGAGGAGCCACCGTCATCATCATCGGGGACAACTTCTTCGATGGCCTGCAGGTCATCTTTGGAACCATGCTGGTGTGGAGCGAGGTGAGAGGTCACACACACACATGCATACATGCATACATACATGTACATACACACACACACACACCCTCACTCTCAAACGCACATACATACATACACACACACTCACACATGCACAGATACATGCACACACACCCTGTCACATACACAGTGACAGGTACATGGTGGAGATACTTTGTCCCAGACATGGGAGGTAGGACTGTTGAAACCAGAGGTCCGTAGATAAAGTAGCTTCCCACACCGAGATCCGGTTTAAACACACACACGCACACACACACACACATCCTACTGGAAATATAGCAGCTAAAGCAGCAGATGTTTCAACATCCTCTGATTATTGTGTAAAAATACCACTACCCCTGCTAAAACACACACACGCAATCACACTCCTCTCCTCCCCTCCTCCTCTTTTCTCCTCTCCTCTCTTTCTTGTCTCCTCCTCCTCTCCTGAGTGTCTTGTGTGTCGTCCTCATTACAGCCCTCACAAACGAGGAGGGGCAATATCACTCAGATACCCCCTCCCACGCACACACACAACTATGCCATAGTGATCAGACCAGTGGTGATAGCTAACTCAAATAGGCAACAAATGTACCTCCATACACACACACACATGCACACACACGCACACACACATACACACACACATACACACACACACACACATGCACACGTTGTTGACGTTTTCCTCAGCACCGCTCGAACCCGTGTTTATTTCTCTTCTGACTCCACTCTAGGTGTGTATGGCCCCTTTCCAACAATAGTTCTCTTGTGTGTGTGTGTGTTTTCTCAAACTCACGTACGTCACACACGTTTTACAGATGTCTCCTCCTCTCTCCTCTCCTCTGTCCTCCGCTGTCCTCTCTTCTTATCACTTATCCTTTCCTCTCCACTCCTCTCCTCTCCAGATTGTTTACCTAGAGCCATATTACAGAGATAAACTGTTTGGCCCACCGGCATGTTGCTGATGCTGACTGTGTGAGGAGTTAAAAAAATGTGGCTTCAGTTTTGACCAGTGCGTCTAAGCAATCAAAAAACCTGTAAGGGGCTTGTTCACATTTGTTTGCGGTGTGGACACTTACACACTTTTTCCATCCCCCTCTCCAAATCTGTCTCTGCCCCTCTATCCCTCTCTCTCCCTCTTTCTCTTATTCTCCCTCCCTCCTTCCCTCCCTCCCTCTCTCCCTCTCCTTCTCCTTCTCTCTCTCTCTCTCTCTCTCTCTCTCTCTCTCTCTCTCTCTCCTTCTCTCTCTCTCTCTCTCTATCTCTCTCTCTCTCCCTCTCTACCTCCCCCCCAGCTCATCACCCCCCATGCTATCCGTGTCCAGACCCCCCCTCGTCACATCCCCGGGTCGTAGAGGTCACTCTGTCCTACAAGTCCAAGCAGTTCTGCAAAGGCACGCCTGGACGCTTCATCTACACAGGTGAGCACACACGTACACACTCACGCACACACATGCACACACACACACACTCAACTCCGCTCCCTCTCTCTTTCCCAAATGTTCCCTAAACTCTCCCTTCTCCCCCCCACACTTTACCCCTCACACTCTCCCCACCTCCTCATGTATTACAGCAGGAATCCCACCTATTTCCTGTTGGGTGGGGTGGGAGGATTAATGCAGTGACTTCCTGTATGAGGGAGATAGTGGGCCAATCAAGAGGCTTTATCTCTGGGACAGGAAGAAGGGAAAGGACGGTGTCTGTATCAGACAGACTTTCTCTCTCACTTACAGCTGTCTAGCTCTGTGTGTGTGTGTGTGTGTGTGTGTGTGTGTGTGTGTGTGTGTGTGTGACTGTTGGTGTACTTGCATGCAGTCATGCGTGTCTGCTTGTGTGTGTGTGCATGTGTTTGTACGTGTGTGTGTCTGTACACATGTGTGTGTGTGCATGTGTCTGTACATGCGCGTGTCGGTGTGTCTGTACGTGTGTGTGTGTATGTGTGAGTGTGTCTGTACGTGTGTGTGTCTGTATGTGTGTGTGTGTGTGTCTATACATGTGTGTGTCTACGTGTATGTGTGTGTGTGTCTGTCTGTGTGTGTGTGTGTGTGCGTGTGGTTCATAGGCAGGCCAGGCAGAGTTGAGTTAATCACAGCTGATTGGGTGATTGTTATAAACGAATGCTTGTTAAAGAGTTACAGTCAGCCAGCAGGTCTTTATGCTCTCCTTCTTGAAACACTTTGAACAAAGTGAATCCATCCAGAACATTTAGTTCACAAACAGCAAACACACACTCCACATGAGTAGAGCCATACACTAACACACATACACGCACACACACACACACTCCACATGTATAGCCAAATGTACCCTCAGACACATTCACTTTTATATGAATGTTGTACAATCCCACAAATAAACAGCAGTATTAACTTATCTCAGACATGTGGCTGATCTCTCTCTTTCACACACACAGACAGACACACACACATACGGTGGAGGGTGGGGGTGACGATGATGTCTGAGTCATTTATATTGATCCTCCCAACAGTGCTCCATCACACCGCACTGTTGGAAGCCATGCAGTGTGTGTATGTGTGTGTGTGTGTGTAGACACTCTCTTTCTCTCTATCTTCCTCTCTCTCTCTCTCTCTCTTTCTCTCTCTCTCTCACTCTACACCTCTCCCTCTTTGTTTTTCTCTCTCATTCTCTAATCATCTGTGATCCTTTCCCGGCCCTGGGGCCAAACAGACTCTAACCAGACCCCCCCCCCCCATAGACCCCCCACTCTTAACAGACCCTTAACCTTCCTGCCCCCAGGCCCTCCTCACTGCCACTAGACCTTTACTCAGACCCCAGACTCCCCTCCCTCCCCCTCCCTCCTCCATTTCTCCCTCCTCCTTCCTCCTTTCCTCCCTCCCCCTCACAGTATCCACTCCTCCTTCACTTCCCTCACACCCTGTGCCCTAAGTGCTCCTCCCATGGGGCGGGGCTGACCTCTGACCTACTCCCCTGTCAATCTCTACAATATGTGAGCGGAGAACCTGATAGGTTCACTGGTTTTCGCTGGTTACCTCACCCTGCGCCAAGGTCTAGTTCTCTCTGGGGGTCAAAGATCGCAGCTCCCGGCGATCATTGGTTCTGTTTCCGTCTGGCTGTGTGTGTGTGTGTGTGTGTGTGTGTGTGTGTGTGTGTGTGTGTGTGTGTGTGTGTGTGTGTGTGTGTGTGTGTGTGTGTGTGTGTGTGTGTGTGAAGTAAACCGACTAACCCCTCTGGTCGTGAACAATTAACCACACACACGCAGTTGAAAGAGATGATGAATCAGAGGAGAGGGAAAGATGGCTGGTTAATCTGGAGAACAGATGGCTTCATACACCAGGCCTTATGGCTGCTAGCACTGCCTGGGCAGGAGCATTTAACACACACACACACGCATGCATGCAGATACACACACACACCGCACACATTCGACAGACAGCTCAATGTTGAGGCTCCAGAGTGACAACTGTTGTAGCCTGTAAGCGGAAAGCAGGACCCCGGAGTCATGTTTGGGGTCCTGAATACAGCCAGACAGGCATCTTTTCAGAGGCCTACGCATCCCAGGATCCAGTGGTAACCAGGGGTAACCAGGCAGTCCTTGTCTCGTGAAATCGGCCAGCCAATCACTCAGCAGGAAAGTTTGGTCCTGCCAATTGGGTCAGAGATAATAAACCTTCATTTGTGTCCTCTGGACCAGTGGGATGTGAGCCTGGTCTAGTGGTCGATAGTTAGGAGGCTGGACACAAGGAGAGAGAGAGAGAGGGGAAGAGAGGAGAGGAGAGAGGGGAAGAGAGAGGGATAGAGAGAGGAAGAGGGAGAGAGAGGGGGGGGGAAACGTTGAGCTACCTTGTGGAGTGGAGGAATGTCTCAGATAAGATTGTATTGATCCTAAAGTGGTGTGGAAGAATAACTCATCTATAATAAGGAAAGAAATCGAGCGAGAAGTCAGTTCAATCCTTACCATCACCACCCCCACCCCCCAGACCTCACCTGAGCAGGAGAGGTGGGAAAGGGGGAGAAGTCGGTAAGAGAAGGAAGATGGGAAGAGGAGGGAGAGAGGGGGAGAGCAGTACAAGAGGGGCTGAGTATGAGAGAAGGGGAGTGGGAGGGGGAGAGAGGGGTGAAAAAGGGAGAGGGGGGGAGAAGGGAGATAGGGAGAGGGAGGAGGACTCTCGATAGTACTCTTTCTGAAAGCTGCCATCTTACGACAAGATTACATGGCGTTTACCACAATAAGTGTGTGTGTGTACACCTCCCCGTGTGGTGCTTTCCTTGTATTCATTTTTCATCCCTTTTTCTCCTCCTTTCCTCTCTTCTACTCCCATCTCCTCTTCTCCTCCCCCTCCTCTCCTCGACTCCCTCTCCTCCCCCTCCTCTCCTCGACTCCCCTCTCCTCCCCCTCTTCTCCTCCTCTCCCCAGGTCAGTCTTGTGAAATATGATGAGGGCTCTCTCTGCCCTCATGAAAGTTCAATGAGCATCGATCTGTGTGGTTGCTAGGCATCCTTTATGTTAGGTTTTTTTTTGGGGGGGGGGGGGTGGAGGGGGGCTTTTGGGGGGGAGGGTTGATAGAAAGAAAGATGTCGAGAAAGAATTAGAAATGGAGAGAAAACCAGAGAACAAGAGAGAGAACTAGAGAGAGAAGGAGAGAAAAGGGGAAAGAGAGAGAGAGAGAGAGAGAGAGAGAGAGAGAGAGAGAGAGGGGAGGGGAGGGATAGAAAAAGAGAGCGAGAGAAAAAGGATACCCACTCACCGACAGAAACACAAGACCTGCATAATCTTAGAAAATTCTCCTGACACTCGTTTTCATCTTTTCTTCTTGCTAAGGTTGCAACATTCTGTGTGTGTGTGTGTGTGTGTGTGTTTGTGTGTGTAGTCCTTTGAGACTGCCCAGAGAGAAACCTTAGCCAGCCTCTCCTCTCCTCCAGAGTCAACACATGTGGTTTTAATAAGAAAAAACAATAACACACTATGGGAGGTGAATTCTGCTGCTCTATAAATACTACTGCTGCACACACACACTCACTCACACACACACACAGACACAAAATGCAGTGCAATATCCTGAAACATTAACTGAACAAATGCAGTTGTAAATGTTGTGTTTTCTAATGTTGTGTAGATTTAGTGTTAATATTTAGTTATAAGGATGCAGTGCAGATCTTTCTCGCCCCCCCCCCCCCCACCCTCTCTCTCTCTCGCCCTCTTTATGTCTCTTGATGCTGTGGTAACAGAACACCCTTATTGGTCCATAACGGTAAAATGCACATTAACAGTCCATGGAAAGTACCCAGCATCACACACACACATACCGCCCCTCCCCCCCTCCCCAACACACACACACACAAACCAGCCCCCCCCACACACACACACACACACACATACACACACACACTCCTGTTGTCCCATGCTGGGTATGAGGGGGTGTTGTTTCAGTCAGAGAGCTGCAGGCTTGGTGACCGTGTCTGCAAGGTTGTAACAACAGGAAGACAGCCTGTCTCACATCCAATAATAAGATGTCTCGGAAGCAAAGGAGCATTTCTATAGAAACTGCCTTTTCAGCTCTAGAACTGTGCTTGAAATTTCAAACTGAGACACGTTCCAAACCTACTAACATTCCAGAAGAGGCCTAAAACTGGCATGTTGTTGTACGAGAACGTTAATACATGATGTGAGCGTGTGTGTATCTGCCTGTACCTGTTTGTAGGTATTCATATGTGTGTACGTGTTTGTGTCGGAGGGTGGGGGGGATTAAGATGGACTGTCTTTTCTAAGAGTTCTAAGTTCCACTCTCTTTAATGGATTCTCCAAAAGTTAGAAACACTGCGCCCCCCCCCTGCGGGGGGGGGCGCAGAAA
Organism: Osmerus mordax; assembly: GCF_038355195.1. Lineage (NCBI taxonomy): Eukaryota > Metazoa > Chordata > Actinopteri > Osmeriformes > Osmeridae > Osmerus > Osmerus mordax. The sequence goes on along the minus strand of NW_027120454.1, from coordinate 704 downwards.
GAGAGGGGGGCCAGAGAGAGGGGGGGGCAGAAAGAGGGAGGAGGGGAAGAAAGGGAGAGCCACATCCTCACCCTCTCTGACAGAGAGACAGTTTACAGAGAGTTTGGTCTCTCTTTCGAGCCAAAATGTCAACATAAATAATCCAAAAATGTTGTGGTAACCCTCTCTATCCTTTGTGTGTGTGTGTGTATCCTCAGCCTTGAACGAGCCCACCATAGACTATGGCTTCCAGAGACTTCAGAAGGTCATCCCTCGTCACCCTGGCGACCCCGAACGCCTGCCCAAGGTAGACCTCACTTCCTGCTTCAACTGACCAATCAGAAGCAACTGCCTGCTTTTTCTGCACTTCCTACTTATAGAACTCTGCAGTCACACATGCACACTCACACACACAAATACACACACTAACACACTCATGTGTATCAACACACACATGCACACACACACACACACACAAACACTCCCATACAACAGACCCACCTCTATATGACAGCATTCCCTGACCCCTGCTGTGCTGGTTGGGCGGGGTCATGACCTTGTGTGTTCAGCAGCTGATTGGTCCCCGTTGTGGAGCTGTTCCATACACAGCACGTGATTGGCTGTCACGGAAATGACATTAAAGGCAGAACTGTCACATCTCCACAGCGACGTTCCGTGTGATGTCACTGTCGACTGCGACGCACTGACTCCTACACATGTGTTAA
>NW_027120453.1:15000-20000 GCF_038355195.1 Osmerus mordax | reverse complement strand
ACCGAGGTGAGTGGTGGTTGTCCCCGAAAAAGCCCTCCCCTTTTCCGTAGCCCCGTTTAAAGTTTTGTTTGGGCTCCTGTTCAGCGGGGAAGCGCGTGCGCGTGGCAACCTTGACACCCCCGTGTTCCCCTGGACCAGACCTTTCCAACGCCGCCTGAGTTAAGGTGCTACGACGTCCCTAAGTGGAGATGCCTCTAAATGAACACCTTTTCCCAACTTTGCACGTTTCCAGCTTGAGAGGAAAAGGGGCTTAAAATTCACAGTTATTCGCCCGAACGTGGGATTTGGCTGGGGACGGTTTCTATATTCAAGTTGGGATGGGGGGCACCGAGGTGAGTGGTGGTTGTCCCCGAAAAAGCCCTCCCCTTTTCCGTAGCCCCGTTTAAAGTTCTGTTTGGGCTCCTGTTCAGCGGGGAAGCGCGTGCGCGTGGCAAACTTGACACCCCCGTGTTCCCCTGGTCCAGACCTTTCTAACGCCGCCTGAGTCAAGGTGCTACGACGTCCCCAAGTGGGGATGCCTGTAGATGAGCACATTTTCCCAACTTTGAATGTAAGTTTCCAGTATCATTGAAAATGTGGCCTCAAACGAGCAGTTTTGCCCCCGAACGTGGGATTTGGCTGGGGACGGTTTCTATATTCAAGTTGGGATGGGGGGCACCGAGGTGAGTGGTGGTTGTCCCCGAAAAAGCCCTCCCCTTTTCCGTAGCCCCGTTTAAAGTTTTGTTTGGGCTCCTGTTCAGCGGGGATGCGCGTGCGCGTGGCAACCTTGACACGCCCGTGTTCCCCTGGACCAGACCTTTCTAACGCCGCCTGAGTTAAGGTGCTACGACGTCCCTAAGTGGAGATGCCTGTAAATGAACACCTTTTCCCAACTTTGCACGTTTCCAGCTTGAGAGGAAAAGGGGCTTAAAATTCACAGTTATTCGCCCGAACGTGGGATTTCGCTGGGGACGGTTTCTAAGTTCAAGTTGGGATGGGGGGCACCGAGGTGAGTGGTGGTTGTCCCCGAAAAAGCCCTCCCCTTTTCCGTAGCCCCGTTTAAAGTTTTGTTTGGGCTCCTGTTCAGCGGGGAAGCGCGTGCGCGTGGCAACCTTGACACGCCCGTGTTCCCCTGGACCAGACCTTTCTAACGCCGCCTGAGTTAAGGTGCTACGACGTCCCCAAGTGGGGATGCCTGTAAATGAACACCTTTTCCCAACTTTGAATGTAAGTTTCCAGTATCATTGAAAATGTGGCCTCAAACGTGCAGTTTTGCCCCCGAACGTGGGATTTGGCTGGGGACGGTTTCTAAATTCAAGTTGGGATGGGGGGCACCGAGGTGAGTGGTGGTTGTCCCCGAAAAAGCCCTCCCCTTTTCCGTAGCCCCGTTTAAAGTTTTGTTTGGGCTCCTGTTCAACGGGGATGCGCGTGCGCGTGGCAAACATGACACGCCCGTGTTCCCCTGGACCAGACCTTTCTAACGCCACCTGAGTTAAGGTGCTACGACGTCCCCAAGTGGGGATGCCTCTAAATGAAGCCAATTTCTCCTATTTGAATGCACTCTCCCAGCCCAGAGAGGCATGTGCCTTAAAATTCACAGTTATTCACCCGAACGTGGGATTTTGTTGAGGACGGTTTCTAAATTCAAGTTGGAACAGGGGGCACCGACGTGAGTGGTGTTTGTCCCCGAAAAAGCTCTCCCCTTTTCCGTAGCCCCGTTTAAAGTTTTGTTTGGGCTCCTGTTTAGCGGGGATGCGCGTGCGCGTGGCAACCTTGACACGCCCGTGTTCCCCTGGACCAGACCTTTCTAACGCCGCCTGAGTTAAGGTGCTACGACGTCCCTAAGTGGAGATGCCTGTAAATGAACACCTTTTCCCAACTTTGAATGTAAGTTTCCAGTATCATTGAAAATGTGGCCTCAAACGAGCAGTTTTGCCCCCGAACGTGGGATTTGGCTGGGGACGGTTTCTAAATTCAAGTTGGGATGGGGGGAACCGAGGTGAGTGGTGGTTGTCCCCGAAAAAGCCCTCCCCTTTTCCGTAGCCCCGTTTAAAGTTTTGTTTGGGCTCCTGTTCAGCGGGGATGCGCGTGCGCGTGGCAAACATGACACGCCCGTGTTCCCCTGGACCAGACCTTTCTAACGCCACCTGAGTTAAGGTGCTACGACGTCCCCAAGTGGGGATGCCTCTAAATGAAGCCAATTTCTCCTATTTGAATGCACTCTCCCAGCCCAGAGAGGCATGTGCCTTAAAATTCACAGTTATTCACCCGAACGTGGGATTTTGTTGAGGACGGTTTCTAAATTCAAGTTGGAACAGGGGGCACCGACGTGAGTGGTGTTTGTCCCCGAAAAAGCTCTCCCCTTTTCCGTAGCCCCGTTTAAAGTTTTGTTTGGGCTCCTGTTTAGCGGGGATGCGCGTGCGCGTGGCAACCTTGACACGCCCGTGTTCCCCTGGACCAGACCTTTCTAACGCCGCCTGAGTTAAGGTGCTACGACGTCCCTAAGTGGAGATGCCTGTAAATGAACACCTTTTCCCAACTTTGAATGTAAGTTTCCAGTATCATTGAAAATGTGGCCTCAAACGAGCAGTTTTGCCCCCGAACGTGGGATTTGGCTGGGGACGGTTTCTAAATTCAAGTTGGGATGGGGGGAACCGAGGTGAGTGGTGGTTGTCCCCGAAAAAGCCCTCCCCTTTTCCGTAGCCCCGTTTAAAGTTTTGTTTGGGCTCCTGTTCAGCGGGGATGCGCGTGCGCGTGGCAAACATGACACGCCCGTGTTCCCCTGGACCAGACCTTTCTAACGCCACCTGAGTTAAGGTGCTACGACGTCCCCAAGTGGGGATGCCTCTAAATGAAGCCAATTTCTCCTATTTGAATGCACTCTCCCAGCCCAGAGAGGCATGTGCCTTAAAATTCACAGTTATTCACCCGAACGTGGGATTTTGTTGAGGACGGTTTCTAAATTCAAGTTGGAACAGGGGGCACCGACGTGAGTGGTGTTTGTCCCCGAAAAAGCTCTCCCCTTTTCCGTAGCCCCGTTTAAAGTTTTGTTTGGGCTCCTGTTTAGCGGGGATGCGCGTGCGCGTGGCAACCTTGACACGCCCGTGTTCCCCTGGACCAGACCTTTCCAACGCCACCCGAGTCAAGGTGCTACGACGTCCCTAAGTGGGGATGCCTGTAGATGAGCACATTTTCCCAGCTTTGAATGTAAGTTTCCAGCATCATTGAAAATGTGGCCTCAAACGTGCAGTTTTGCGCCCGAACGTGGGATTTTGTTGAGGACGGTTTCTAAATTCAAGTTAGCATAAGGGGCACACGTGTGAGTTGTTATTTTCCCAGGATTGATGGTTTCCAATTCGGTAGCTCCGTTTAAAGTTTTGTTTTGGCCCCTGTTTAGCGGGGATGCGCGTGCGCGTGGCAAACTTGACACGCCCGTGTTCCCCTGGACCAGACCTTTCCAACGCCACCCGAGTCAAGGTGCTACGACGTCCCTAAGTGGGGATGCCTGTAGATGAGCACATTTTCCCAGCTTTGAATGTAAGTTTCCAGCATCATTGAAAATGTGGCCTCAAACGTGCAGTTTTGCGCCCGAACGTGGGATTTTGTTGAGGACGGTTTCTAAATTCAAGTTAGCATAAGGGGCACACGTGTGAGTTGTTATTTTCCCAGGATTGATGGTTTCCAATTCGGTAGCTCCGTTTAAAGTTTTGTTTTGGCCCCTGTTTAGCGGGGATGCGCGTGCGCGTGGCAAACTTGACACGCCCGTGTTCCCCTGGACCAGACCTTTCCAACGCCACCCGAGTTAAGGTGCTACGACGTCCCTAAGTGGAGATGCCTCTAAATGAAGCCAATTTCTCCTATTTGAATGCACTCTCCCAGCCCAGAGAGGCATGTGCCTTAAAATTCACAGTTATTCACCCGAACGTGGGATTTTGTTGAGGACGGTTTCTAAATTCAAGTTAGAATAAGGGGCACACGTGTGAGTTGTTATTTTCCCAGGATTGATGATTTCCAATTCGGTAGCTCCGTTTAAAGTTTTGTTTCGCTTCCCGTTTTCGTTGCGTAGCTCTGATTTGGCTGGGGATAGTTTTATACACTGCTTTAGAGTAAGACACATACGTGCGAGTTGTTTTCACATTGGAATTGACGATAGCCATTTCGGTGTTGACGTTTAACGTTTTCTTTCGCTTCCCGTTTCCGTTTTATCCAACCGATTTCGCTGGGGACAGTTTTGTTATTTAAGTTGGAGTGAGACGCAGCGACGTGCGTTGAAATTTCCGCCCTATCTGCGACGGTTCACGGTTGTAGCTCCGATTGAAGTTTTCTTTTGCTTCCCGTTTCGCGCACGCGCACGTGCGCGTTATTAGTCCCGGTTTTCCGTGTGCCCCCGGTTAATACCTTTCGAATGAGCCTATTTTGATCAAAATCCGTTGGGCGGAACCGAAAATGAGCTCGAAAAACGGTTTTCCCAGCTTCGCAGTGCATTTCCCAGCTTCTGACTTACAAGCGTAACATTGTCGCGGCCCCCAGTCCACCAGACAGCTACCATAGAGTATATAAGTCATCCTGGGAAAATGAATGGAAGTCAATGGCAGTATGACTTTACAGTGGTTTTGCCCATACTACACATATGGTGTATACACGGACCATGCACCATATGTGTCTCCCGCACACGGGTGAAAATGTATCCGCCTGAGAGGCACTCGGGGCGGGCACCCGATGGGGCATGAGACCCCCCCACCCCTGGTGGTCAAAAAAAAGTTAAAGTTTTTTTTTCCTTTCCTCCAGGCGCCTACTTGGCTCTGGGGCGCCCCAGAATCATGCCCCCCGACCCCGGCACTACCCGGGGGGCCGATGGGGGCCCTTTTTTTGAAATTTTTTTTTTCTCCATATTTGAAGCCCCGGCACAGGCTAGACCCATACCCCGACCCCGGGCACCCGCGAGCGGCCGGTAGGTGGCGTGTTTTGGGTCATTTTTTTTTTCTTGGCCGTTTTGAAGCCCCAGCGAGCCCCTGAGCCAT
>NW_027120453.1:0-5000 GCF_038355195.1 Osmerus mordax | reverse complement strand
TTGAAAATGTGGCCTCAAACGAGCAGTTTTGCCCCCGAACGTGGGATTTGGCTGGGGACGGTTTCTATATTCAAGTTGGGATGGGGGGCACCGAGGTGAGTGGTGGTTGTCCCCGAAAAAGCCCTCCCCTTTTCCGTAGCCCCGTTTAAAGTTCTGTTTGGGCTCCTGTTCAGCGGGGAAGCGCGTGCGCGTGGCAAACTTGACACCCCCGTGTTCCCCTGGTCCAGACCTTTCCAACGCCGCCTGAGTCAAGGTGCTACGACGTCCCCAAGTGGGGATGCCTGTAGATGAGCACATTTTCCCAACTTTGAATGTAAGTTTCCAGTATCATTGAAAATGTGGCCTCAAACGAGCAGTTTTGCCCCCGAACGTGGGATTTGGCTGGGGACGGTTTCTATATTCAAGTTGGGATGGGGGGCACCGAGGTGAGTGGTGGTTGTCCCCGAAAAAGCCCTCCCCTTTTCCGTAGCCCCGTTTAAAGTTTTGTTTGGGCTCCTGTTCAGCGGGGATGCGCGTGCGCGTGGCAACCTTGACACGCCCGTGTTCCCCTGGACCAGACCTTTCTAACGCCGCCTGAGTTAAGGTGCTACGACGTCCCTAAGTGGAGATGCCTGTAAATGAACACCTTTTCCCAACTTTGCACGTTTCCAGCTTGAGAGGAAAAGGGGCTTAAAATTCACAGTTATTCGCCCGAACGTGGGATTTCGCTGGGGACGGTTTCTAAGTTCAAGTTGGGACGGGGGGCACCGAGGTGAGTGGTGGTTGTCCCCGAAAAAGCCCTCCCCTTTTCCGTAGCCCCGTTTAAAGTTTTGTTTGGGCTCCTGTTCAGCGGGGAAGCGCGTGCGCGTGGCAACCTTGACACGCCCGTGTTCCCCTGGACCAGACCTTTCTAACGCCGCCTGAGTTAAGGTGCTACGACGTCCCCAAGTGGGGATGCCTGTAGATGAGCACATTTTCCCAACTTTGAATGTAAGTTTCCAGTATCATTGAAAATGTGGCCTCAAACGAGCAGTTTTGCCCCCGAACGTGGGATTTGGCTGGGGACGGTTTCTATATTCAAGTTGGGATGGGGGGCACCGAGGTGAGTGGTGGTTGTCCCCGAAAAAGCCCTCCCCTTTTCCGTAGCCCCGTTTAAAGTTCTGTTTGGGCTCCTGTTCAGCGGGGAAGCGCGTGCGCGTGGCAAACTTGACACCCCCGTGTTCCCCTGGTCCAGACCTTTCCAACGCCGCCTGAGTCAAGGTGCTACGACGTCCCCAAGTGGGGATGCCTGTAGATGAGCACATTTTCCCAACTTTGAATGTAAGTTTCCAGTATCATTGAAAATGTGGCCTCAAACGAGCAGTTTTGCCCCCGAACGTGGGATTTGGCTGGGGACGGTTTCTATATTCAAGTTGGGATGGGGGGCACCGAGGTGAGTGGTGGTTGTCCCCGAAAAAGCCCTCCCCTTTTCCGTAGCCCCGTTTAAAGTTTTGTTTGGGCTCCTGTTCAGCGGGGATGCGCGTGCGCGTGGCAACCTTGACACGCCCGTGTTCCCCTGGACCAGACCTTTCTAACGCCGCCTGAGTTAAGGTGCTACGACGTCCCTAAGTGGAGATGCCTGTAAATGAACACCTTTTCCCAACTTTGCACGTTTCCAGCTTGAGAGGAAAAGGGGCTTAAAATTCACAGTTATTCGCCCGAACGTGGGATTTCGCTGGGGACGGTTTCTAAGTTCAAGTTGGGACGGGGGGCACCGAGGTGAGTGGTGGTTGTCCCCGAAAAAGCCCTCCCCTTTTCCGTAGCCCCGTTTAAAGTTTTGTTTGGGCTCCTGTTCAGCGGGGAAGCGCGTGCGCGTGGCAACCTTGACACGCCCGTGTTCCCCTGGACCAGACCTTTCTAACGCCGCCTGAGTTAAGGTGCTACGACGTCCCCAAGTGGGGATGCCTGTAGATGAGCACATTTTCCCAACTTTGAATGTAAGTTTCCAGTATCATTGAAAATGTGGCCTCAAACGAGCAGTTTTGCCCCCGAACGTGGGATTTGGCTGGGGACGGTTTCTATATTCAAGTTGGGATGGGGGGCACCGAGGTGAGTGGTGGTTGTCCCCGAAAAAGCCCTCCCCTTTTCCGTAGCCCCGTTTAAAGTTCTGTTTGGGCTCCTGTTCAGCGGGGAAGCGCGTGCGCGTGGCAAACTTGACACCCCCGTGTTCCCCTGGTCCAGACCTTTCCAACGCCGCCTGAGTCAAGGTGCTACGACGTCCCCAAGTGGGGATGCCTGTAGATGAGCACATTTCCCAACTTTGAATGTAAGTTTCCAGTATCATTGAAAATGTGGCCTCAAACGAGCAGTTTTGCCCCCGAACGTGGGATTTGGCTGGGGACGGTTTCTATATTCAAGTTGGGATGGGGGGCACCGAGGTGAGTGGTGGTTGTCCCCGAAAAAGCCCTCCCCTTTTCCGTAGCCCCGTTTAAAGTTTTGTTTGGGCTCCTGTTCAGCGGGGATGCGCGTGCGCGTGGCAACCTTGACACGCCCGTGTTCCCCTGGACCAGACCTTTCTAACGCCGCCTGAGTTAAGGTGCTACGACGTCCCTAAGTGGAGATGCCTGTAAATGAACACCTTTTCCCAACTTTGCACGTTTCCAGCTTGAGAGGAAAAGGGGCTTAAAATTCACAGTTATTCGCCCGAACGTGGGATTTCGCTGGGGACGGTTTCTAAGTTCAAGTTGGGACGGGGGGCACCGAGGTGAGTGGTGGTTGTCCCCGAAAAAGCCCTCCCCTTTTCCGTAGCCCCGTTTAAAGTTTTGTTTGGGCTCCTGTTCAGCGGGGAAGCGCGTGCGCGTGGCAACCTTGACACGCCCGTGTTCCCCTGGACCAGACCTTTCTAACGCCGCCTGAGTTAAGGTGCTACGACGTCCCCAAGTGGGGATGCCTGTAGATGAGCACATTTTCCCAACTTTGAATGTAAGTTTCCAGTATCATTGAAAATGTGGCCTCAAACGAGCAGTTTTGCCCCCGAACGTGGGATTTGGCTGGGGACGGTTTCTATATTCAAGTTGGGATGGGGGGCACCGAGGTGAGTGGTGGTTGTCCCCGAAAAAGCCCTCCCCTTTTCCGTAGCCCCGTTTAAAGTTCTGTTTGGGCTCCTGTTCAGCGGGGAAGCGCGTGCGCGTGGCAAACTTGACACCCCCGTGTTCCCCTGGTCCAGACCTTTCCAACGCCGCCTGAGTCAAGGTGCTACGACGTCCCCAAGTGGGGATGCCTGTAGATGAGCACATTTTCCCAACTTTGAATGTAAGTTTCCAGTATCATTGAAAATGTGGCCTCAAACGAGCAGTTTTGCCCCCGAACGTGGGATTTGGCTGGGGACGGTTTCTATATTCAAGTTGGGATGGGGGGCACCGAGGTGAGTGGTGGTTGTCCCCGAAAAAGCCCTCCCCTTTTCCGTAGCCCCGTTTAAAGTTTTGTTTGGGCTCCTGTTCAGCGGGGATGCGCGTGCGCGTGGCAACCTTGACACGCCCGTGTTCCCCTGGACCAGACCTTTCTAACGCCGCCTGAGTTAAGGTGCTACGACGTCCCTAAGTGGAGATGCCTGTAAATGAACACCTTTTCCCAACTTTGAATGTAAGTTTCCAGTATCATTGAAAATGTGGCCTCAAACGAGCAGTTTTGCCCCCGAACGTGGGATTTGGCTGGGGACGGTTTCTAAATTCAAGTTGGGATGGGGGGAACCGAGGTGAGTGGTGGTTGTCCCCGAAAAAGCCCTCCCCTTTTCCGTAGCCCCGTTTAAAGTTTTGTTTGGGCTCCTGTTCAGCGGGGATGCGCGTGCGCGTGGCAACCTTGACACGCCCGTGTTCCCCTGGACCAGACCTTTCTAACGCCGCCTGAGTTAAGGTGCTACGACGTCCCTAAGTGGAGATGCCTGTAAATGAACACCTTTTCCCAACTTTGCACGTTTCCAGCTTGAGAGGAAAAGGGGCTTAAAATTCACAGTTATTCGCCCGAACGTGGGATTTCGCTGGGGACGGTTTCTAAGTTCAAGTTGGGACGGGGGGCACCGAGGTGAGTGGTGGTTGTCCCCGAAAAAGCCCTCCCCTTTTCCGTAGCCCCGTTTAAAGTTTTGTTTGGGCTCCTGTTCAGCGGGGAAGCGCGTGCGCGTGGCAACCTTGACACGCCCGTGTTCCCCTGGACCAGACCTTTCTAACGCCGCCTGAGTTAAGGTGCTACGACGTCCCCAAGTGGGGATGCCTGTAGATGAGCACATTTTCCCAACTTTGAATGTAAGTTTCCAGTATCATTGAAAATGTGGCCTCAAACGAGCAGTTTTGCCCCCGAACGTGGGATTTGGCTGGGGACGGTTTCTATATTCAAGTTGGGATGGGGGGCACCGAGGTGAGTGGTGGTTGTCCCCGAAAAAGCCCTCCCCTTTTCCGTAGCCCCGTTTAAAGTTCTGTTTGGGCTCCTGTTCAGCGGGGAAGCGCGTGCGCGTGGCAAACTTGACACCCCCGTGTTCCCCTGGTCCAGACCTTTCCAACGCCGCCTGAGTCAAGGTGCTACGACGTCCCCAAGTGGGGATGCCTGTAGATGAGCACATTTTCCCAACTTTGAATGTAAGTTTCCAGTATCATTGAAAATGTGGCCTCAAACGAGCAGTTTTGCCCCCGAACGTGGGATTTGGCTGGGGACGGTTTCTATATTCAAGTTGGGATGGGGGGCACCGAGGTGAGTGGTGGTTGTCCCCGAAAAAGCCCTCCCCTTTTCCGTAGCCCCGTTTAAAGTTTTGTTTGGGCTCCTGTTCAGCGGGGATGCGCGTGCGCGTGGCAACCTTGACACGCCCGTGTTCCCCTGGACCAGACCTTTCTAACGCCGCCTGAGTTAAGGTGCTACGACGTCCCTAAGTGGAGATGCCTGTAAATGAACACCTTTTCCCAACTTTGCACGTTTCCAGCTTGAGAGGAAAAGGGGCTTAAAATTCACAGTTATTCGCCCGAACGTGGGATTTCGCTGGGGACGGTTTCTAAGTT
>NW_027120452.1:0-31348 GCF_038355195.1 Osmerus mordax | reverse complement strand
TCCAGGCACAGGAAGAGAGAGAGAGAGACAGAAGGAGGGAGACAGGAAGAGAGAGAGACAGGGTTACCTGGTGTTGAGTGCTCATGTTGACTCTCTTCATCAGCCTCCTCTTCTGTTCGCTGATTATGCTGTCGATCTTCCTCATCGGGGGGAGGTACAGCTCATCTGAACCAATAGAGATGAAGCAACATGAAGTACCGGGATTCATTGGTTAAAATCAAAACACGCTACTCTTATAACACTCAGTGTGTGTGTGTGTGTGTGTGTGTGAGAGAGTGTGTCCTCACCGTCCGTGTCCTCCAGGGCCTGGATCATGTCGGGATCCAGGGCGGTGCTGACCAGCATCTCCACGTAGCTCCGGAACATCTCCCTCATCGCCCGGTTGTTCACGCCTCCAGACACGGGCACTGGGGGGGGAGGAGAGGGGTTACACCCACACACACACAGATATATACAATACACACATAGATAAACACACCCCACACACAGAGATTATTAAAAACATCCCTATTGGGATCAATGTATGTAAACCCTAACTTTCATCAAACGTCACAAAAAAATATTAGATCTCTGAAGAAAAAACTATAGTTTTTTGTGTACAAGTTGACCAAAAACGTAGTAGCTAAATACAGAGATACATACTGACTTATCTCCCTCACAACACGTATTCACAGCCACCTGAGACCGTTTCAGGAAGCCTTTACGTCTCTCTCTCCTACTCGCTATGGTAACCAGAGACCAGAGGTAAGTGGAGTCTGACTGAAACATCTGTCTCCAGGGCGTTAGATCCAGAAAGCCTGTCAGTTACAGCACCGACTAAGCAGCCAGATTGAGTGTAACACACAAAAGCATGAAATTCCCTCTCGCTGAAAAGTGCGAACGAGCTATAAAACAAAATGGCTTGTCGCTCGCAATTAGATTAAATAACACTTTATCTACCCCCCAGGCGGGGGGAAACATGACTGGCACAAAATGGCGACTCACTTTCGTCCTCGCTGGCTGCCTCCTCCGACGAGTCCGACTCTGACGATGAAGGCCTCTCATTCAGCCACCTCTTCCTCTTCTTGGGTGGCGGTTCTGCCTTCACCTTGGCCGGCTTAGCCTTGGGGGGCCTTTCAGCTTTCTTCTCCACCACCCTCCTCTCCTCCTTGGCCTTTCCTCGCTCCGCCACCCCCCTCTCCTCCATGGGCTCCGGGTCCGGCTGGACCCTCTTCTCCTTGGCCTTCACGGCGGCCGCTGCCTTCTCCCTCTGCTCCCTGGCCCTGGTCCTGTCCCGGGCCTCACGCTGGACCGGCTCCTTGGCTCTGGTCCGGTCTCGGGCCTCCCTGGGGACTGGCTCCCTGGCCGGGACGCTCTCCTCCGCCTCCACGCGGGCCGGGGCCTGGGAGCTAGGGGGGGACGCCATTCTGGGGGGAGCTTGTCTTCTGGAGGAAGAGGGGGAAGATGTTTAGAGAGGCAGCTGGGCTTGCAAGCTCTAACCCTAAGGTTGAACAGGTGAGAGAGGTAGTACAGGTGACAGGTGGGTACCTCAGGGTCGGGGCGACGCGATGCCAGGGTCTTCGTGAGCACACTCTCACATAGTCCTTTTTGTTGACGTTCTCCAGGAACTTCACGTAGAGACGCTGGTACCGCCGCTTAGCGTCTCCGAAGTAGCCCAGATACTGAGGAAGGAAGAACAGCCATGTTGACACCCTTTCATACCGACATTCATTTCAGACAGACATGATATCTAGAATCGCTGACAGTTTCAAGCTCTCTGTCAAATCAGACTGAATGAGATTTTGGATAACGGAGAAACTGTTAACGGTCTCTGACCAACAGACAGACGTCTAGACAGAGACGTCTAGACAGACAGACGTGTAGACAGGCAGACGTGTAGACAGGCAGACGTGTAGACAGACAGACTCACGTTGCTGGTGGCACAGAACTGCCTCTGGCCATCCTTGATCTCTGGGCTGAACTTCTGCAGCAGAGCCTTCTGGACCCTCCAGATGGGGGGGGGCTCTCGTCCAGTCTGCAGCGCCATCTGGACCCAGATGAGGGGAGGAGGGAGAGGGAGAGAGGAGAGGAAAGAGAGAGGAGAGGAGGGAGAAGAGAATAAAAAATCCCTTTAGACAGTTTAGTGGTTCACTGACTCTGCTAGAGCATATGGTGCTACACTGTGGAGGAATGCCGGAAGATTTGGCAAGTGAAGTACATTTTTGGTATTTCCAAAGACACACAAGACACACACGAACCTTCAGAGTCCGGATGTCCTCCACGCGAACGACAAACTCGTCTCTCTCGCGGAAGATGCCCTCCCCTCCACTCTCGCTCTCGTCCTCCTCACTTTCACCCACGATGGCCGCGTCCTCCTGCTTCTTGGCCAGGTGCAGGGAGGTCACCTGAGAGGGTGGGGGCTCCTCGGGGGAGGCGGGGGGCTCCTCGGGGGAGGCGGGGGGCTCCGGGGGCTGAGGGGACTCCCGGGCCGGGGGCGGGGGAGTGAGGGCACGAGGGGGGGAGGGAGGAGGGGGAGGAGTGGAGGAGGATGGTGGGAGGGAGGCGGGAGGTGGAGGAGAGGGGATGGAAGGGGGGAGGGGGCTGGGGGATGGAGACTTCTGCTCCTGTTGTGGTTCCTCTTGAGGTGGGAGAGGCGAGGGGAGGGAGAGGGGGGGGAGGGGGGAGTGGGAGGGGGAGGAGGACGGGGCGGGGGAGGAGGGAGACAAGGGGGGCTCTGGGTGGGACGCTGAAAAAAAAAGAAATATAACAACAAAATCTGTTAACTAGTCTTTTTGAAGAAGCATTAGGAAACATAACCATTTATACTTTGCTTTGGATGAAAGCATCACCAACATTTATGAAATATTAATGTTATTTCATGTAATGTAATAAAAATTTCAGAACACTGGATTTCTTTTTTTTTAAGTAATAAACTAAGCGAAAATGCTACAATAAATGGAACCATAAAGTGGGTTGTAACATTAACGCTATGTGGAGCAGATCTGAAACACGGTCTCTGGGCCGTACCTTCCAGCTGGGGAGCTCCGAGCGTCTCCATGTCTGGCTCCTCTTCCTCCATCTCCTTCCCTTCATCTTCATCCTCCTCCCTGCCTCCCATCTGCCTCTCCTCTTCCTCCTCCTCCTCCTCCTGCCTCCTGTCTTCTCTCTGCAGCACGGCCGGCTCAGCAGAGGGGGGCTGGGTGTGGGGCGTGTGTGAGGGGGGCTGGGGGCTGAGAGTGGGGGGCTGCAGGGTGGGGGTCAGTGGCTCTTGCTGTTGGGGGGCCGGGGGCAGGGTGGGCAGGCTGGGGGCTAGCTGCTGGGGGGCCAGGGGTGGCGGGGGAGGGGGCGGCAGGGTGGAAGGGATCTGAGGGGTGTCGTAGAGGGCAGAGATGGCGGAGGAGATGCTCTTCTGGAGGTCCTGGTTCTTTCCCACAGAGTCCTCCTCGTCTGACGAGAAGGAGGGCAGGGTCTCCAGGTTCCTCTTCAGCTCGTCGTCAAGGCGCTTGCAGGGGCTGGGGCAGCCCCCCAGGGCCAGGCCCCCGTTTCCCTCGCCATCGCCAAACGGCGGCGGGGGCGGAGGCGGGGCTGGAGACAGGGGGCGGAGCCCCCCGGGTTTGCAGGGTGAGGATTGGCCGTTGCCAGGCTCCATTCCAGGGGGCATGTCCAGTCCAGGAGGCCTCTTGCCTGACTTGAGGAAGTCCAGGAAGGAGGCCATGAACGCACCCCGGCTCTCTGAGTCCTTCTCATCCCCCTGGGAGGGAGGGAGGGAGGGAGGGAGGGAGGGAGGGAGGGAGGGAGGGAGGGAGGGAGGGAAAAACAGAGGGAAGAACAGAGGGAACGTTTAAATAAAGTGAGCATGTATCCATGTTTGTCTGTGATGGGAATAAAGTGACATTGCAAATGTCCATGACAAGATCAACAACCCTCCCCCCCTCCCTCTCACCCTCCCTCCCTCTCACCCTTCCATCCATCGCCTCCCCGTCCGCTCCGTCGTTCATCATCTGGTTTTTCTGCTTGTTCTTGTCCTGGTTCCTGGCAGGGGCATCCCCTCCACAGGGGGCCCCTCCGCAGGGGGCCCCGGGGCTGAGGCCCAGAGAGGGGGCCGAGCCCACAGAGCCGTCCGACAGTGCGGGGTCGGTCCCGGAGAGGGAGTCAGACCTCAGAAGGGCGTCAGTCCCGGACAGGGTGCCGACCGGGAGCTTGATCTGGGACAGACACACGGGACAGGGTCACTCGCAGCAACTCTCTGGTGACACTGCTCTTTACATGACTGTAGCCATGCTGCTGCTGTCAACACTACACTGGGGATATACTAAGTATCAAATATATCACATCATGAATTATATACACTGTGTGTACATAACATGATGCACATCTCTGTCAATTATCTCTGTATGGGCTGGTCCTCCAGACACCGGTCCAGCCTATCCCAGAATCCCAAGCGAAGCTTACCTTCAGAGGTGGTATAGGGTCATGCTGCTGCTGGCCTTGGTGGAGCTGATGTTGATGTTGTTGTTGATTGAGGTGATGGAGTGGCTCTTGCTCCTTCCCTCCCATCTCCATAAACATATCTTCTCTCCTCCCCCCTCTCCCCCTGCCTCCCCTGCCCCTCCCCCTCCGCCCGTCCACGCCACCAAACCCTCCTGCGCCCGCCCCTGCTACCCCCACCCCCACCACTGCCCCTCCTGCTCCCCCTCCTCCCCCCATCTCTCCCATCATCCGGTTGGCCGTGTGAGGCTCCGGCATGGGTCGGATGCGAGGCCGGCCTCGGGGTCTCGGGGGCCCCTCTCTCTTGGGCTTGGTGGGCTTCCTGCCCCTCTTTCTAGGCCCGTCCTGGGGCAGGAGGGGTGGGGGGCCCAGAGACTGGTAACCGGACGAGTGGTAGAAGTCTAAGTCTCCCATCAGGGGACTGAGGGCTCCCCCTCCCCCCGGCTTCCTGCAGCTGGACACGAGGTCAGGCAGCAGGTCTGGGAGGCGGCGGCTGTTGAGTCGGATATCGGCCGGCTGGTCGGCCTTGTCCTCGTCGTCCTCAAACTCGTACTCCTGAGCGTAGCTCTTCTTGGGCAGGGTGTTGGGGTCTCGCCGCTCCTTCAGCAGGTGGAACGAGCTGGACTTGAGAAGCTTCTTGGGCCGGGAGGAGCAGAAGATGGGGGAAGTGAGCCCTCCAGATCCTGTCCCTCCGCCGCCTCCGGGGCCGGACGAGAGCTTCCCTCCGGCACTGTTGGGCCCGGTCCCGCCCATGCCCATCCCGGGGCCCTGGGACTGGATCAGACCCAGCTGCTCGGTGTTGACGGTGGAGGGCAGCTCGTGGCTCTTCAGGGAGTCCAGGTCCAGGTGCATGGGGTTGTTCCCAGGTTCAGACATGCCATGGCAGTACTGCCCATACCCTTGATCACCTCCGTGATGCCCCATCAGGTCATATCCTCCTCCAGCTCCTCCTCCTCCGCCCTGCGCTCCCTTCATCCCCTCCAGGCCCTCCTGTACTCCCTGGCCCTCGCTCATCTCCTCCTGGCCCGGCCCGGCCCCCCCCGCACAGCTGGACTTGTAGTCGTCGGAGCAGAACATGTCCTCCATCCCAGGGAAAAAGGACCGGTCCTCATCCTGGAGGAGGGAGTCCGGGAAGCAGATGGAAGTCAGGGGGACGAAGCGGTTACTCTGCTGGCCGGGGCCGCTCTTCTCCCCGGGACTGAACTGGTGCTGGTCCCCCCCCTGCTGTTGGTCCATGGGGCCTTGCTGGGAGGAGTGGGCCTCGTTCTGCTGCTGGGCGTGCGAGGAGCCGGAGGGGGGCCCCATGTGGTGGCCGTGCGAGTGGTGGGAGTGGGATTGTTGGTGGTGGGAGTTGGGGTGCTGTTGTTGTTGCTGCTGCTGTTGTGGGTGGTGCTGGGAGAGGTGGTGCATGTGCGAAGGCGTGGCGAGGCCCATGTCGGGCTCGGACAGGAAGGAGTGGAGCTCCGAGGCGGAGTGTTGCTGGGGGTGGTGGTGAGAGGGGTGTCTCTGCTCCTGCTGCTGCTGTCTGTGACGCTCTCCACCTCCACCGCCTCTCCCTCTTCCTCCCCCACCTCCTCCTCCCCCTCTCCTCTCCTCCACTCCTCCGTCAGTGCTAGAGGTCTGAGACAGGGAGCGCTCCAGCATGTCCAGGGACGACACCACCGAGCCCTGCTTGGCCTGGCCCTGGTCCTGCTGCCCGTGGCTGTAGTGGGCCGCGGCGGCCTCCAGAGCCTGGGACTGGAGTTGCAGCTGCAGCTGGGACGCCTGGCTCTGAGGCTGGGACGCCTGGCTCTGAGGCTGGGCCCCGTGTTTGCCAGAGCTGCTCATCCTCCCTCCGGCTCCCTCCATCATGCCTTGCTGGCTCACAGGGTGCTGCTGTTGGTGTCCCTCCATCTTGTTGCGGGTGGTGTGAGACAGCACGGACTGGAGCAGGTGCGGGGGCTGGCGGGACTGGTCGGTAGGAGAGTCCATCATGGAGGCCGAAGCCTGGGACTGGGAGTGCTGCTGCTGCCCGGCCTCAGGGGTCTTCCGTGGGTAAGCCAGCTCCGGGCGCTCCTTCTTCTGCAGCTCCATCTGGCCGTGGGACTGCAGGTGGCCGTGCGATGACACGTGCTGCAGTGCATGCTGGGAGTATATGTCTCCACGCCCGTAGTGCACCACCGAACCCAGGTTGTCGTGGTGATGGAGGTGGCCCTGCTCGGATCCGCCCCTCCCTCCACTGTTCCTGCTGTTCCGGTCGTTCCTCTGTTGCTGCTGCTGCTGCTGATGTTGTTGCTGCTGCTGCTGCTGTTGTTGTTGTTGATGCTGCTGCTGTTGTTGTTGTTGATGTTGTTGGTGTTGTTGTTGCTTTTTCAGCGACATCTCCAACTGGTTGTCCAAGCCTGCAGTACCTGCCCCGGCGCTAGAGGTGGCGCTGTGGGTGCGGATCACGCTCTGCAGGTGGTACCTCTCCTCGGAGCTCTTGCTCATCTCGTACGACAGCCCCTTGCCCGGGTCGCTGGCGGAGGGGACGGATTGGGCCTGTGGCGCCCCTTGTTGCTGGGACGACTGCTGGGGTTGCTGGGAGTGGTGGTGGGAGGGCGGGGCCTGGGGGGTGGGGCTCGCCTGGGCCTGGAGGAGGTGCTGGATCAGGAAGTCGTCTTCATCGTCCACTTCCTCCTGGGACCGCTGGGAGCCCACCCCCAGCATGGCGGCCTCGGACTTGGCCTTGGAGGAGGAGGGGTGGTAGGACTGGGACTGGGAGCGGGGGGCCCTAGAGTCAGGGTACACCTGGGGGGAGGCCATGAAGGTGGGGGACAGGACAGAGGAGATGTATTTGTTGGAGGCCCCCCCGCCCGGGGACTGGGTGGAGCAGGAGGGGGCCGGGGAGTGCAACCCTGGACGGATGGTCCCAGAGTTACCGGAGGGAGAGGGGCTGGAGTCTGGGATGTGGTATGATCCTCCTCCACTTCCTCCTCCTCCTCCTCCTCGCTCATTGGCCATACTACCCCCGGCTCCTCCTCCTCCTGAACCGGAGTTCCCACTTCCTGCATTACCACTTCCGCCTCCGGATGCCCCACCCCCTGATGATCCCCCTGACCTTAAAAGGGCGGGGGAGTGGCCCGGGGCGCCATATCCTAGCGACGGGCTACCCGCCCCGCCCAGCGAGGACGGGAGGGAGCCATAGGCGGAGTCAGAGGCGTAAACGTCGGACGAGTACGACTGGCTTCGTCCCCCCAGACCTCCGTAGCCTTTCCCCCCAGTCCCAGAGCTCAGATCCTGGGCTTGAGGGGAGCTGAAGCCCCCATAGGACTGAGGAAGGTGGGACGTGGGAGGCTGGTTGGGGGAGTAGGACTGGGCTTGCTGCTGAGGAGGGGTCTGGCCGGTGAGGGCTGCGGAGGGGGTCTTGACGGGAGCCACTGGGGACCCGTAGCCAGAGAGGCAAGACTTGGGGAGGGGCTGTGGGGCGGAGGTGGACGAGGCAGGGGGGGGTTGTTGCTGCTGCTGGGGGGCCGGGGGAGGGGGCGCGGGCTGGGGCGGAGGCTGCTGTCTGGAGGGGGCCGAGGTGGAGCTGGAGATGGAGTTGGAGGGATGGGCCCCCGATGCGGACGAGGAGGAAGAGGATGTGGAGGAGGTGGAGGAGGCTGAGGGGGGGGTGTGGGGGGTCCGGGAGGACGAGGCAGAGTTGGCCGAGGAGTACCCGCTGCTGGAGCTACTCTTGGAGGCTTTCCCCGTCCCACCGGAGGAGGATGAGGAGTAGGGGGGCTGGATGATGGGGCGGTACTGCTCGGTGCGAGAGGAGGCCTTGTGGTCGGAGGAAGGGCTCTGTTCTCCCAGTGGGCTGCAGGCTAGGCCGGCGTGCCGGTGCTGGGACAGCTGCTGGTAGCTGGCCCCGGCGCAGCTCAGGTAGTGCTGCAGGGAGTGGGCTGCAGACGAGGAGAGCTGGGACTGGGACGGCGTGGGCCGCTGGTAGTGCTTGATAACGCTGTCCTGTCGAGGAACCGCTCGCTCCTGGGCTGAGTTGGACTGAGCCTGGGCCTGGGCCTGTGCCTGGGCCTGTGCCTGTGCTTGGGCCTGGGCCTGCGCTTGGGCCTGGGCTGAGGAGAACACTGACGCGTTGTACAACTGGGAGGACTGGTCCTGCAGCTGGGACGAGAGCAGGTTGAACTGGTGCGACTGGAGGTGGCGGGCGGAGGACGCCTGGGTAGACGAGGCTCCGGTGGGGTCCTGGCCGCCCCGGTAGGCTCCGGCGGGGCCCTGGGAGGACAGCAGCCGGTCGAACCCCAGGCTGGCCTGGGAGGGGGGCTTGATGTGGAGCAGGGGGTCGTGGGGGGACAGGAGGCCGTTGGAGGTAGGGCTGAAGGTGGGCGTGTCTTGGAGGGAGAGGGAAGGGGTCACCGAGGGGAAGGAGCGGCTGGAGAAGGAGGCTGGGTGCTGATAGGCCGAGAGGGCAGAGGAGGAGGGGAAAGAGCCGGATCCAGGAAGCGCCCCGGAGATGAAGAGCTCTGCTGGAGCCGGAGTATGCATCGCTAAGGAGGAGGAGTGAGAGGTGAGAGGGAGAGAGGAGTGGGAAGAGAGAGGGAGAGAGGGGCAGAGAGAGGAGGAGAGAGGAGGGCAGAGAGGAGGAGAGAGGGGGGCAGAGAGAGGAGGAGAGAGGGGGGCAGAGAGAGGAGGAGAGAGGGGGCAGAGAGAGGAGGAGAGAGGGGGGCAGAGAGAGGGGGGCAAAGAGAAGAGGAGAGAGGGGGCAGAGAGAGGAGGAGAGAGGGGGGGCAGAGAGAAAGAGAGGGAATAGAAAGAGTGAGGGAGAAGAGAGATAAGAAAATAATCAATTAAAAATCGATGCAATCTGTCAAACTCAACAGAGGAACTGACAAACATGACAATAACTGTGCTGATTTTCCTCCCTGGTAATCAGTGCGTTTCAGAGCACACGAAAGACAACCAGAAGACCAACTAACTAAAGGATAATAATAATAATAATAATAATACAATAACTAAGAATAAGCCACACAGCTGTCTACGTCTACATCTGCAACCAACAGAAATGGATCCCCGACACACGCACACTCACGCACACACGCACGCACACACGCACGCACACACGCACGCACACACGCGCGCACACACTCACGCAAGAACAGCAAATGTCATATTGACTTATGTCCCTGTTTAAATGTCAACACGTTCTAACGTAGATCTGCACCAACCCCACCTGTCTGCCAGGATGGCGTGCGGAACTGGGAGAGCAGGGAGGAGGCGGAGGGGGGGGGCTGGGGTCCACGGGACTCCAGAGCAGAGATCAGGTTCATAACCGAAGCGTCTGGACCGGAGGGGCTGGCATGATGCAGCCCGGTGTCAAACAGCCCAGATAGACCTGTGAGTCAAACACAACAGGGGATTTAGAACGCATTCCTGATAAGAGTAATAAATGTGCTCTTTGACGCTTTGATCCAAAGGGACGTACATGGGAAGGATTTGAATCTGCTCTTGATCTGCAGTCAAAAGCTTTAAAGCTGATCTCAACTACCTACTCCCTCCTCGTGGCTCTGACGGGGGCTTAGGTTATGGTCCCGACATTCTCACTTTTATGATTTAGGTGGAAGAGGATTTGGGATTTGTAGCTCGAGCTGAATCATCACACTTTGATGAGACTAGTGAACTGGGCATCAGAGGACAGAGTATGATGCACTCCTACACATACACCTTGAGAGACAGAGAGAGAGAGAGAGAGAGAGAGAGAGACAGAGACAGAGACAGAGAGAGAGACAGAGACAGAGAGAGAGAGAGAGAGAGAGAGAGAGAGAGAGAGAGATGTTCCTAGTATAGAAAGAAAAATAGGCCAATGGTATTAGAAGAAAATGCAGGTTTCCAAACACTGAACAGAATCCCAGCACAGGTTGGAAAAACAACTATAAAATATGATGCATGTTGACAGTGGCAACAACCTCAGTCATCCTTCATCCTGACAGCCTATCACAGGGGCAGGTAGTGGCACCTGCATAATGTGAGTGACATTTCTCTCACCCAAACTCCGTCCAGCTGCTCCCCAAGCCCCGCCCTGGCCAGAGCTCCCGGGGTGGTGATTGGTGGCATAGCCCTGCAGAGGGTGTGGTGTGCCGTAGGCTTGGCGATGGAGGAGTTCGGAATCTGGATGTGAGGATCTGGAACTCCCATACACCAGACTGGAGACAAATGGAGGGAAATTAATCATTGATTAATTCATTTCACTTAACGATTTGCATAATTGTTTTTCCTCCAAAAAACAGTGACTCCTTGAAGAAGGCCTGGCGTAGACATTAAAAGATGCAAATTATTGGGCTTATTTTGGGTGACATGGATGTCTTGAAACTAACCTGACTTCGTGTTTTACTGAATACTGACAAGCTCCTAAAAATGCAACTGTGGACACAGTTGGTGACATGAAGTACCGTTATTGTTCAGATTTCAACTCATTGTTTCATTATAATTAAGGATCAAATCCACTCAACCAGTATCAACGTCTAATTGCCACTCTGCTTGATACACCCAGAACAGACATGTCTCTATTAAATCCTCCACTGGGATCATCATGATTGCGTGGGCAATTTAATTAAACTTAACGCTTCTAGATTATTACAAATTTGAACATGGGTTTGTTGGAAAATTCGGGACTTTCAGAATGATTGCACCATTGATTCATGAAACAATTGTGAGATATGTGTTAGATTTATTTGGCTTCGTTTGACCCAAGGAAAAATGTATTGGCTTCTCGGGTACAACTTGTACATTTCAACTGGCAAGGGAGGTGAATTGCTCAGACTAGCTCCGGGTTGCAGGCACCAGTCCTGTACTGTTGAGCATTGCTAGAGATAGCTAACCATGCTAACTAGCAAGGCCTTGCAAAGACGCAGAATGCTTTTATAGGCTATCGCGCAGTCGCATATGATTAAATATGTATCTAATAAGCAATCACTAGAACAACCATTTTTTATATGAATATTGGTAAGATAGCTTGTTAGCTCATATGGAAAGCCCAGTCAATACGACTCGTTACTTAGCTAGAAACAAGACAGCTAACTAGTAGCGTACGGTGTAGCATGAACAATCAAAGGCCTTGGCTTGCGTCTACGCACAGCCACGGTATGAAGCTTTTGTGGGGTTTTTTGTAAAAAAAAAAAAAATCAACGCTAATACACATGGGTTTATACCATCCTAATTTCCTGCGGACATTGGTGCAGGGCCATTATTGGTTTAAACCATGTAGTGGTTAACTAGCTCGCTAGTGCTAGCTATTAGCTTCCAGACTGAATTTCTGTATTCATGAGTCAACTCATGAAATGATTCAAGTTGCATTTTTTTCCCTTCTAGCTAGTTTGGCATAATGATGATAATGAAAAATTTGCATTGGGGAAAATGCAGATGCAAAGCATTTTAATCATGCAAAATAGGTTATGTCATGGTAGCCAGTGCATTTGTTGATGAATGAATGGTCTTGCAGGCAGACATCGCGATAGCATCCGGCCCTGGTCGTTCCACAATGTAACATTTAAACAGCAGACCTATTACCCATATAAGGCTGTTACTTTGTAACTAAATAAACCGGGTTTAATTTGATTTTTACCCAATCGTGCTGTCATGGCCAAAGCTGCATTAACATGTTGGGACATTAAAATATATTTCACCCAATCAACCTGTTAATCTACCTGTATTGGAAAAAGGCCAGTCGAAATGACAAAGGCAGTATGAGGGACCCTAATGATAACTCCCCTAAATGGACCAGATTCATGTTCCCCTCCCCCTCTCTCCTCCCTCTCCGGCTCCCTCCCTTCCTACATAAAACCGCGCATTGAGACTGTCAATCGAATTCCATGCATTTTCAAGAGACTATCCCCCACCCCGCCCACCCCCACGACACGCACACCACTTGATCAGTGTTCATAATAATACTACCATCCACTAATCTGGGTGACAACGCGACGCTGGCATTAGGAAGAATAGCTGTCCAAATTATCTTACGTTAACATAAGCGCATATAGATCATACTATAGAATTGAACAGAAATACATATATTAGACTGAGCATGTTGAATAGGATGCTTGCTTACCTTGCTTTAGCCGATCGCTCGTAACTCCATCCTGCTCCTGCACCCAAATCACCGAACCCTGTTCCCGGGTAATTTCTATCCATTGATGAGATATGTGTGACAATGACCAAAGCGACGAGGAGCCGGATTTGTAACAGACTGTCGGGGAATCCGTCTTCCCCGTTATAGTTTTAAGACTATTTTCCCCGTTTCATAAGCAAGTCCCCGAGAGTGGAAAACAGCATGTTGAAAGAGAAATGGAGGAGGAGAAAGCTGGATGAGAAAGAGGGGGGTATAGGGGTGTACTCCAAACACCTCCAAAATTACTCTTTCTCCTTGACTAGAATTCCTCCAATTATCATTTCCACAAATGTAAATTCCTCACGAAACCATGCACGAACATGATAACGTTTTTACCGGTGATCGATAAATTGATAATAAACATCTGATCAAACGCGTCCGTCCCTGCCGCCTCTCTCTCCTCCCCTTTCTTTACTTTTGCTACGGAGCAATTAGCACGATCGGAAAGATTGGTTTCAATAGGATGGGTTTGTTGCAAATAATCTTGGCGTTGAAACAAGAGTAATCTCCAAAACCAAAAATCGTGATTTTTCTGCCATGCAAAAGCCTTCCCACCCCAAAATTGTTCTGGGCTAGCAGATGCTAGCTAGCCCTGTCGACGCATCAAAATAAAACTGGGTTGCTATTTTTAAAGCTTGCTTCCCTCGTTCCAGCTCTTTTAGCATTAGAAAATGAATTTCAACGACGATATACTGCGATCTAAGTAAACGTTAACCGTGATCAAAATCAACAAAGACGGTCAAAAGAGAGTAGGCCTCGTTTTTATATTTTTAGTCATTTTCCTCTGAAGACGCCATTTTTGAAGGCGGCTTGCTCGCTCTCTGTACTCCCTCTCCCCTCACTTACATCGTTCAAACACACGCGCAATCTGTCTGTGCTGACCTCCATTCACCGACCCTCAATAGCTTGGCGACAGACAGCGCTGTGGTAACGCCAGTAATACTTTCTGTTTTCACTGTAAAATACAAGAATTACATTGTGGATGAAAACATATTTTAATAACAAAAACGAACGTAACACGTAGATATTTTACATGCTCACATTCGATGGGAAATTTTAATGAAGGATACGTGAATGAATAAAATACATAAACCCCCACATATAGGCTATTTCTTTATCCTTGGTCAAATATAATAATTTCTCATATTTAAATGAATTTGAAAACTGTTTTCTTTCGGCGAGGGCGCCATTTTTCATAATATAATTAATTTAATAACTCCTGGTTGGTGGTCATCATTTAGCATAATTGTTAATTTGTGAATCAGACACAGATTCCTCATCAAAATGGATATTTGACACAAAATGTTTTTCTTTCTTTTGCTTTCACGTATTCTTATATATGACCGACAGATGGCGCTCCACCCGCCATGAGTCAGGCATGTTTTTAGGAAGCCTGATTTGAACCAAATCTACAGTTTGGGGTCTATTATGACTATCACTTGGGCATGACACAGCTCAATTGCCACATTCCCTTTTAAATGTCTCAAAACGTGATGTTCTAGATACTTCATGACCAGTATGCTTAAAACCACAGTGCTGGGATTGTGTTTTCTCTCTATTCTGTTTAACTTTCATTTATGTGTATATTTATTTTGCTTCAAGCATATTTGTAACGCAGCGAGCGCGATAAAGACATTTAAATTTTTACATTTAGTCATTTAGCGGACGCTTTTATGCAAAGCGACTTACAAGAGAGAGCTTTACAAAAAGTGCATCAATGATCATAAACAACGAGATAGCCCCAAACACCTTGTGGATAGCCAAAACATGAAGCATACATTGTGAAAAGCAAATAAGTGCCAAATAAGTGGTGGAACTAGAAGAGCATTAAACACATTTCAATTAGGCTAACGACTAGAACGACTCTCAGTTTGAATAAAATTGAGAACAGTGTATCAAACCAGTTCCATTTAACCATTAACTAACAAATTCGTTTACATGTCTTTTAATATGTACTGTTTTGGTTACTAGTTCACTTTATACGACGAACACAATGTGTACAGCACAGGTCGTGACGGAATTGTGCTGTTTGCTCATTGGCTACTGTGGTTGAGTAAATAAGTCATAATGAGCACACACGCCCTCTAGTGGAGATAGTCGGTCACTGTCCGCTTTCATCCTTGGAGCTTTGATTTACTGGTCCGTGACAG
This sequence comes from Osmerus mordax, assembly GCF_038355195.1. Taxonomy (NCBI): domain Eukaryota; kingdom Metazoa; phylum Chordata; class Actinopteri; order Osmeriformes; family Osmeridae; genus Osmerus; species Osmerus mordax. Next base: position 16,609 of record NW_027120452.1, on the reverse strand, counting down.
CATCGCTGTTCCATAATCTGTCACAATAAATCCAAGGTTTTAGCGACACTGTTCAGACGATACTACCACTATAACAGTTTCAGACCTGTGGCTTTTTACTAAAGCATGTTTGAAATATCAATGTCTCATGTTTGAAATAAGGGAGAGGGTTAAGAATGGATACTACGTAGTGTGCGGTCTTCCTTATAAACAAGAGAGTGGTATGTTGACCTGCCAAAGCTGATAGCAAACCTGAAGCATACCTGAGATGATGTCTTTACGGTTGATGAAATTACGGTTTATTGTCTGTACCCACTGTAACTGTCAGAACTGTGTTCTTCTGGACCTTGATTTTCGGATGTAGGCCCTACTTTTTCCAACAACAAAAAAATTCAACCATTTAATTACGTTTTTTGATGTAGAACATTTTTTTCCCAAAAAGTTTCTCAAACTTTCATATACATTTTTTGAAAACATTTTTCGAAAAACATTTTCCAAGCTTTAGAAACCTTTTTTACGAAAAACCTTTTTTTCACACTTCTTTCTCCTTCGCTCTTTCACCTGTTCTCCCGCGTTCCTCCTTACTTACTTACTTTCAATCGCTCTCCTCCACTTTCAGCAGTTTGTTGTTGTTAGCAGAGATAGGAACCCATTTTTTCTCTGAATTCAAACTGCAGTTCAGTCTCTGACATCAGGGATGAAAACCCCTCTGGTAGCTCTGTCCCTCTGGTAGCTCTGTCCTTCTGGTAGCTCTGTCCCTCTGGTAGCTCTGTCCTTCTGGTAGCTCTGTCCCTCTAGTAGCTCTGTCCTTCTGGTAGCTCTGTCCTTCTGGTAGCTCTGTCCTTCTGGTAGCTCTGTCTCTCTGGTAGCTCTGTCCCTCTGGTAGCTCTGTCCTTCTGGTAGCTCTGTCCCTCTGGTAGCTCTGTCCTTCTTGTAGCTCTGTCCTTCTGGTAGCTCTGTCCCTCTGGTAGCTCTGTCCCTCTGGTAGCTCTGTCCTTCTGGTAGCTCTGTCTCTCTGGTAGCTCTGGCTCTCTGGTAGCTCTGTCCCTCTGGTAGCTCTGTCCTTCTGGAAGCTCTGTCCCAGCTTTGGTGTCGTGTCTCTACAGCTGACACCGACTCTAGCTGGCTGGCCACTCTGCACATTCATGAAACATTCATTATCCTTCTCTCCTCTCTGTCCTGCCTAGTCTCTCTCTCTCTCTCTCTCTCTCTCTCTCTCTCTCTCTCTCTCTCTCTCTCTCTCTCTCTCTCTCGCTCTCTCTCTCACCCCATTCTTACCCCAATACCCTTTGCCTTCCTATCATCCTCCTCCTCTCTCCCCTCCCCCCCTCTCTCTCTCTCCCCCCGTCTCTCGCTGATCTCCCACCTGACAGCTCTAGCAGCTCCAGTCTCCAGTACCTCAGCAGAGCTCCAGCAGCCAGCAGCCAGCAGCATGCCAGACTCCGAGCTAGTCGTTCCTGCTCCCTGCCAGGTCATCATGGACAACGCCAACAAATGGTGAGTCAGAGTTACCCCATCTTTAAGGGTGGTTACCCCACCTTTAAGAGTTACGCCACCTTTAAGAGTTACCCCACTTTAAGAGGGATATGACTAATGACAGTTTAAAATGTTTAAATGTTCTCCTTTATTACTAAGGAACTATCTCCTATGCCTGGTTGAAGGGCAGTTCTATGGGCTTATGTGAAGCCCTCTGTGACATTGCTTGTAAAAAGGGCTATACAAATACATTTGATTTGATTTTGATCTCTCTTGTATCTTTTAAGAATATTCTATCCTGTTGTAGTTTATGTTTTCCTCTTTGTTGTGTGTATGTGGATCGTTGTGTGATAGTGTTTTGATAGTAACTTTGTTGCACGTGGTACTGTGTGTCCTGTCACTCAGTAGTCACGTGCAACGTGTGGACTGTGTTTGAAAGCATCAGGGCTCAACATGTCCAAAGCTTATCTTCATCTGAGAGGATTACTACCATCTGATCATGCACACACACACACACACACACACAAAAACAAACACACGCCACGCTCACAGACAGACATACCACACACATACACCATAAACACATACACGCGTATACACACATACAAACACACACAAATACACACCGCACACATTCGAGCACACATATACAAACATAAATAAAAACACACAGACTGTGAGAGACTACACAAAACCTTGGAGGCAGCTGCTCATTCTGAAACCACGCTGATTGGCTCCTCTTGACGGCACAGGCCCAGATGGGGCTTCAAGTTTAGCTGACAGTCCTCTGTAATGTATATGTGGCCTGTCGCCTGTGGCCTGTGTGTGGCTGAGCCTAAAATAGCTCAGCCGTGGGTGACCTATAGAGAACACTGACGCGTTCCCTGTGCTGGTTCATGTTACTCTCCAGACTCACAGAGGCAGACCTGGCTCGGGTCCCCAGGCCCCAGTACCCAGGCCCCAGTACCCAGGCCCCAGTACCCAGATCCCCAGTATCCAGGCCCCAGTACCCAGTACCCAGATCCCCAGTACCCAGGCCCCAGTACCCAGTACCCAGATCCCCAGGCCCCAGTACCCAGGCCCCAGTACCCAGTACCCAGATCCCCAGATCCCCAGTACCCAGGCCCCAGGCCCCAGATCCCCAGGCCCCAGTACCCAGTACCCAGGCCCCAGTACCCAGGCCCCAGTACCCAGTACCCAGATCCCCAGGCCCCAGTACCCAGGCCCCAGTACCCAGTACCCAGGCCCCAGGAGCCTCGATGATTTTGGAGAGGACACGATCGCTCTCTAGGAGTCTGTATATGTCCTCTGATGATCTCTCCCTGTTAGGAGCTTTGCTTCTAAACATGTTTCATCCGGACTTCTCCTAAGGTGTGTGTGTTTCTTTGTGTGTGTGTGTGTGTGTGTGTGAGAGTTTTTGTGAATGTGTGTGGATCTGTGAAGGTGCATGTCTAACTGTGTGTGTATGTTGTGTTTGTGTGTAAGTATGTGTGTGAGATCTGTAAACGTGTGTGTATGTTGTCTGTGTGTGTGTGTGTGTGTCAGTGCTCTGAGCAGTGTTGTTGACCTCAGCATGGTGTGTGTGTGTGTGTGTGTGTGTGTCAGTGTGAAGCAGAAGGGTGAGGAGAGCTGCAGGGACCTGATGGAGGCCTTCCAGACGTGCGTGAAGACCCTGTCAGAGAGCTCCTGACACGGCCCAGCCCCTTGGTCTGTACCCACAGCTCCACCTCCAGCAGCACAAAACACCTCCACCAGCAAACCAACACAAAACACCTCCACCAGCACAAAGTGGTGGTCACCACAGTGGTCAGCTACCACTGAGCTATCCCCCCAAATATATGTTGGGTGCTGGTGTGCTCTCAACTTGACATTTTATTTTCCTCTACTATCCCAGCATTCCCCTCCTCTCGGACTGAACCATCTGGTCCTTGCGGGCGGGGGTGAGCAGCAATGCCAGAAAACCTGAGACAAACTCTTCCACACACTGAGATGAGCCTGGCTCTCATACTGTGACTTGTCAATGCTAAGAGAAGCATCTATATTTTACAATAAAGACAGTCTTTGAATAAAGTTTGGACATTTTATGTGTTCTTTACTGCTGATATGATCATTGTGCTTGGGCATTGTGAATCAGTGTAGGCTTCATTGATTTTAGAATGTAATCGTTTTATGGGAATTAAATAAGTTTGCATAATATCAATGACTGAGATGACACACTCCTCAAAGAATCACGGGCGCCTTGGGTGACGCTATGCCTTTGAGATCTTATTTTTAATCCCAGTCAACAATCTTTCAGACATTATTAATTTTTTTCCATGAAATAGCTACACAATCCTTTTAACAGGTTTAAAATCTTAATAACTTTTAACATAAACACTTAACATGAAAGGCACCGTCAGACGCTCTCATGCATTCCAGAGAAAGATGTTGATTATTAATTTTGTGGGGCGGCTGTGGCTCAGGGGATAGAGAGGGTCGTCTCCTCCCAGGCCATGTGCCGAAGTCTCCTTGAGCAAGACTGAACTCCAAGTTGCTCCCGATGGGCAGAGCGGCGCCTTGCATGCAGGGGCGTAGCCAGGACATTATTTCTGGGGGGGCCAGCTCTGGCCAGTCTTTTATTTGGTGGCACTTGATTGTCAAAAACATTATTCAGAGCAGCAGTTTTCTAACGGTATCCAGTGGTTAGCTGCTAGTCTCCATTGAATTTCAGCTTTATACTGTTTCTGTCCAGGAAGGTTTAAAAAAAAGGTTGGGGTGGGGGGGCCGGCCACCACGTGGCTACGCCCCCTGCTTGCACCGCAGCTCCTGTACGGTCGGTATGTGTGAGTATGAATGGGTGAATGAGAGCCAAAATTGTAAAGCGCTTTGAGTGCCGCTAAGGTAGAAAACACGCTCTATAAATGCAGTCCATTTTACATGATAACACGTTTTAATTGAGTTATTGTAACGGCGATAGGTGGTGGACTCAAAAGCACGACTCAGAATATTCACCAAAAAAGGTTTTACTGGATTCAGAAGTCAAGGCAGAGAATGACATGAAGTACAAAGACAAACTAGCAATGAGAGATTGAAACACAAGGGCTAAATACACTGGGGCTAGATTGAAAACAGGTGCTGTCAATCAGGGCTGGGGAGGTCAATCACAGGCAGGGTAGGAGACACTGAAATGAGAGGAGAGGTGAGTACACACAGAAATAACCAAGACATGACCTAGGGAGTGGGGTGGGATGTGACAGTTATATTTAGATAATTATTAAAATAAAAATGATAAGCAATCTGTGATATGATATCTATGATAAAATCTTGACTGGCAGTTCATAAAGCATAGCCTACCTGAAGAATCGTCAGAATTAAAGGCCGTAAACAGCTGTGTTAATGGGTGCTTTATGTGGTGTTGATAAAAGAAGTGATTACTATCAGTGAGAAGTAACCAAGTGCAGCTGGCACGACCCTGCGAGGTGAATGCAGAGACACGCGCATTTCAGGGTGATGAGAGGGCGGGGAAGAGGGGATGGAGGGGGGTGGGACCCGGATGCTGATGCGAATGAGACGAAGGAAGAGGAGAGAGAAAATATCGATTTACGGCAAGAAAAGCAGAGGATTATAAAGGAAGAGGCCTCTATATGCGCAGTCTGTGTTTACGATAGGGAAAATTAGCGTGTGTGTAGAGTGTAGCGTGAACATACATGCAGCTGTCTGTTTCTCACCAGTAAAACGGTGAATGAATATTCGTGCCGGCGAGGGAGGACACGCCAAACACACAGAAGATGCTGTGATACGCTACTTGCAGGGAGAGAACGAGAGGGAGGGGGCGAGAGCGCCACGGTAAAGATGCTTGTTTTGCAAGGAACACATCTTTCCTCTAAGAAATGTGCTACGTTGTGGCTACAGGACGAAACGTATCATTTCGCGTTACAAAGAAACTTTAAAATGATTAGATTTTGACAGACGCTGATAGACTGGATAGACGTAGGCTAGGCTAACCCGGTTCAGGAGCATTCGAAGCTATTTGAATACATGCAGTTCCACCTGTGATGCAGGCCTTATCCAGTAAATACCATCTGTAATAGCTACTCTGGGCGAGAACAGCGCCTACCTGACTAATATTCAATTTAAATGCATCGATTGAGCAATTTCGTAATATTGCATCTATTTAACAGATTATATTGATATTGGTATAATTGTAATAGTGATAATGTGTCTATCACACTAAATCCTATGTAGATGATCGTAACGTTATGGACCAATACTTACAATACAATAGTAACTCAGCAGGTAGATTCTGACAGGAAGGTCGAACTGTTTTATAGGTCCTGTCGTATTTCTAGTCTCAATAGGTGTCACTATTTTTTTCTTATGTTTGTGACTGTGCTCCTCCTGATATCCTACCTCTCCTTCGTCAATTTAAATATTGTTATAGATGTCCGCTTTACTTAGAAGCGACCGCAAACGTAGAGAAAAACTATTATATTGACATCGATTTAGCCATTGATTAACAATGTTCCGGTACCCACAAGTTGTATTTCGGAATAAATGTCACCTTTACCGCTAGAGTACATGTATGTACAACTCCTACCTGTCTCAGAGAATCCTGCATTTCAGCATCTGTCATTACAGTCGTAGTTTAGAGGCGTGTATTCGAATACGATCTCAATATTTCATGATATCTTATATATATATTGCATAGTAATCACATACATTGCGTCCAGTACGTTAGTACTAGTATTAGTGTAGTAGTAGTAGTAGTAGTAGTGTATTAGTGGATAGTTAGAGCAGTATGAGTAAGGAACTGTCATTGAGTCAGTCAGCTCAATATGTTGGGCCATACCGACTGGAGAAGACGCTTGGGAAAGGACAGACAGGTGAGGCATCCTTATTACCTGTAAAGATTATTATGATGTGTGCATGTGTGTGTGTGTGTGCGTGCGTTTCTATGTGTGTGCGTGCGTGTGTTTGTGTGTGTGTGTGCATTTGTGTGTGTGTACAGGCATGTGTGTGTTTGTGTGTGTGTACAGGCATGTGTGCGTTTGTGTGTGTTTATGCTTGCCAGTGTGTGTGTGTGGGGTGCAGAGTGGATGTGTGTGCTGTCACCGGCTGTGTGTGTGTGTGTGTGACAGAACACCCTCCTGTGCTTCAGGTCTGGTCAAGCTCGGGGTGCACTGCATCACTGGCCAGAAGGTGGCCATCAAGATAGTGAACAGAGAGAAGCTGTCTGAGTCTGTTCTGATGAAGGTAGGGGAGGATCACCGCCAACATCACCACTGTTTTCTTTTGGATGATTAGAACTGTAACTGTAATGCAACTAGGATTTTCTACTTGTTTTTTGCTGTCCTGTTTTTGTTTACCGTGTTCAGTAGACGCACACAGGCAGTACCAGCTCCCCTAAAAACTGGGTCATTTCAACAACATTCAATTCCATCAGATCAGATGAGATAGGTGTTATGTGATTGCATTTAAATTCCAAATAAATTCCAATCTTGTCTCTTTTATCCTTTCATTCCCCTTTCTCTTTCTCTCCCCCCCCCCCCTCTCTCTCTCTCTCTCTCTCTCTGTTGTGTAGGTGGAGAGGGAGATTGCCATTCTGAAACTGATTGAGCATCCTCATGTGTTGAAGCTACATGATGTTTATGAGAATAACAAATACCTGTGAGTCATTCAGGAGCAGGACTCTGCTCTGCTCTGCCCCAGACACCAGACCCCACGCTGTGATGTGTGCATGACTCCAAGGACTGGATTAATCTTCTCTCTCTCTCTCTCTCTCTCTCTCTCTCTCTCTCTCTCTCTCTCTCTCTCTCTCTCTCTCTCTCTCTCTCTCTCTCTCTCTCTCTCTCTCTCTCTCTCTCTCTCTCTCTCTCTCTCTCTCTCTCTCTCTCTCTCTCTCTCTGTCTCTTTCTTTCTCTCTGCCTGTCTCTCTGCCTGTCTCTCTCTGCCTCTCTGCCTGTCTCTCTTTCTCTCTCCCTCTCTCTCTCTCCCTCTCTCCCTCTCTCTGTCTATATCTCTCTCTCCCCCCCAGGTACTTGGTGCTGGAGCACGTGTCTGGAGGAGAGCTGTTTGACTACCTGGTGAAGAAAGGCAGGCTGACTCCCAAGGAGGCCCGGAAGTTCTTCAGACAGATCATCTCTGCTCTGGACTTCTGCCACAGTCACTCCATCTGGTAGGGACCCTGTCACATGACCCTGTCACATGACCCTGTCACATGACCATCACTTGACCCTGACCTGCTGCTTGCACTCTTAGTGTGTATTAGTATCAGTGTGTATTAGTATTAGTGTGTATTGGTATTAGTGTGTATTGGTATTAGTATTAGTGTGTATTGGTACTAGTGAGTATGACTGCTGATGGCCCCCCTGCCTGCAGCCACAGAGACCTGAAGCCAGAGAACCTGCTGCTGGATGAGAAGAGCAACATCAGGATCGCAGACTTCGGCATGGCCTCCCTGCAGGTGGGAGACAGTCTGCTGGAGACCAGCTGTGGGTGAGTCCTCTCTCTGAGACACACCTGCTTACACACACCTGGACACACAGGTGTGTGTGTGTGTCAGGCCTTTGGTACCTTCTGTCTCTGATCTCATGTTGTTTTCAGATCCCCACACTACGCGTGTCCAGAGGTGATCCGGGTAGGTTCTCCTTACGTCGCCTGGACACTTACACTCACTAAGTATCATTCACTGAGAAGCTGCAATAAACCTTACATGTAAAAGAATTGTAGAATGAATTCAGTGTTTCTCTCTCTCTTCCTCTCTCTCCCCCCCCCCCTCTTCCCCTCCCTCCCCCTCTCCTCTCTCCCCCCCCTCCCCTCTCTCTTCCCCTCCCTCCCTCCCCCCTCCCTCTCCCCCTCCCTCCCTCTCTCTCCCCCTCCCTCCCCTTCCCTCTCTCCCCCCCTCCCTTCCTCCCCCTCCCCCCCTCTCTCCCCCCTCCCTGTCTCTCCCCCTCTTTCTCTCCCTCCCTCCCTCCCCCCCTCTCTCCCCCCTCTCTCCCTCTCCCCGTCCCTCTCTCAGGGTGAAAAGTACGATGGACGGAGAGCAGACGTGTGGAGTTGTGGAGTCATTCTCTTCGCTCTGCTGGTGGTGAGCGTGCCCCTCACACACACACACACACACACACACATCAGTATATTGTCATAAAGGACAGTGTGGGTGCTATTCGGTATCAGTAGGAATCAAATACAACTTTTGACATCCCTCTCTCTCTCTTGCTCCCTCTCTCTCTCTTGCTCACTCTCTCTCTCTTGGTCCCTCTCTCTCTCTTGCTCCCTCTCTCTCTCTTGCTCCCTCTCTCTCTCTTGCTCTCTCTCTCTCCCCCCCTCTCTCTCTTGCTCCCTCTCTCTTCCCCCCCTCTCTCTCTTGCTCCCTCTCTCTCTCTCTCTCCTCCCTCTCTCTCCCTCCCTCCTCCCCTCCTGTAGGGGGCGCTGCCGTTTGACCATGACAACCTGCGGCAGCTGCTGGAGAAGGTGAAGAGTGGGGTGTTCCACATGCCCCACTTCATCCCCCCCGACTGCCAGGCGCTGCTCAGGGGCATGATTGAGGTCTGCCCGGACAAGAGACTCACGGTATGGACCACAACCACAACCAGGGGTGGACCACAACCAGACCCAGACCCAGACCAGACCCAGACCAGACACAGACCAGACACAGACCCAGACCCAGACCAGACCAGACCCAGACCAGACACAGACCTGAAACATACCAGAACCAGTACAGACCCAGAACCAGTACAGACCCAGACCAGAACCAGTACAGACCCAGACAAGAACCGGAACCAGTACAGACCCAGACCCAGACCAGTACAGACCCAGAACCAGAATCAGACCCAGATCAGACCCAGAACCAGGACCAGATGCATGGACTTACTTGATACTGGGTCACTTGTTTGTGTTTAAGTATATAGTATACAAACAACATATAATATGTATCTAGTCATATAATGCTGTATTGTAAACCATACACAACATAAATGGTAAACATATTTTCTCATCTCGCACCCTGCCATGTGATCTGTGTGTGTGTGTGCCCCTGCTGGGAAGCCAGCCCTGGGAGGAGTGTTTGCACTCCAGGCTGCACCATCTGCCCTGCGCAGACAGTACTAATCGATCTTTCTGCCTCTTACAGCTAGAGGCCATTCAGAAGCACACCTGGTATCAGTGAGTATTCATTAGTTTGGTCTGATTCTCAGATGTAAATGACGTTGGATTTAAACCTCCCATAGACTGTATAGAGAAAGGGATACTTGTGTGTTTTGTTGTTAATGAATATACTTTCTATGTCTGTGTGTACCTGTGTGTGTGTCCTCCCCTCTGTGTGTGTGTGTGTCCTCCCCTCTGTGTGTGTCCTCCCCTCTGTGTGTGTCCTCCCCTGTGTGTGTGTGTGTCCTCCCCTCTGTGTGTGTCCTCCCCTCTGTGTGTGTCCTCCCCTGTGTGTGTGTGTGTGTCCTCCCCTGTGTGTGTGTGTGTGTGTCCTCCCCTCTGTGTGTGTCCTCCCCTCTGTGTGTGTCCTCCCCTGTGTGTGTGTGTGTGTGTGTCCTCCCCTGTGTGTGTGTGTGTCCTCCCCTGTGTGTGTGTGTGTCCTCCCCTCTGTGTGTGTGTGTCGTCCCCTGTGTGTGTGTGTCCTCCCCTGTGTGTGTGTCCTCCCCTGTGTGTGTGTGTCCTCCCCTGTGTGTGTGTGTCTCCAGGGGGGGCCGTAACGAGCCGTGTCCGGAGCAGCCTCCGCCCCGGCGTGTGTGTGTGGGCCGTGTCCTGTCCGTGGCTGAGCTGGACCCTGACGTGCTGGACAGCATGCACTCCCTGGGCTGCTTCAGGGACCGCAGCAAGCTGACCAGAGACCTGCAGAGTGACCAGTACGTACCGGGGGGGGGGGGACCAGAGACCTGCAGAGTGACCAGTACGTACCAGGGGGGGGGGACCAGAGACCTGCAGAGTGACCAGTACGTACCGGGGGGGGGGGGGGGGACCAGAGACCTGCAGAGTGACCAGTACGTACCAGGGGGGGGACCAGAGACCTGCAGAGTGACCAGTACGTACCGGGGGGGGGGGGACCAGAGACCTGCAGAGTGACCAGTACGTACCAGGGGGGGGGGGACCAGAGACCTGCAGAGTGACCAGTACGTACCAGGGGGTGGGGACCAGAGACCTGCAGAGTGACCAGTACGTACCAGGGGGGGGACCAGAGACCTGCAGAGTGACCAGTACGTACCAGGGGGGGGACCAGAGACCTGCAGAGTGACCAGTACGTACCAGGGGGGGGACCAGAGACCTGCAGAGTGACCAGTACGTACCAGGGGGTGGGGACCAGAGACCTGCAGAGTGACCAGTACGTACCAGGGGGGGGGGACCAGAGACCTGCAGAGTGACCAGTACGTACCAGGGGGGGGGGACCAGAGACCTGCAGAGTGACCAGTACGTACCAGGGGGGGGGGACCAGAGACCTGCAGAGTGACCAGTACGTACCGGGGGTGGGGGACCAGAGACCTGCAGAGTGACCAGTACGTACCAGGGGGGGGACCAGAGACCTGCAGAGTGACCAGTACGTACCAGGGGGGGGACCAGAGACCTGCAGAGTGACCAGTACGTACCAGGGGGGGGACCAGAGACCTGCAGAGTGACCAGTACGTACCAGGGGGTGGGGACCAGAGACCTGCAGAGTGACCAGTACGTACCAGGGGGGGGGGACCAGAGACCTGCAGAGTGACCAGTACGTACCAGGGGGGGGGGACCAGAGACCTGCAGAGTGACCAGTACGTACCAGGGGGGGGGGACCAGAGACCTGCAGAGTGACCAGTACGTACCGGGGGTGGGGGACCAGAGACCTGCAGAGTGACCAGTACGTACCGGGGGGGGGACCAGAGACCTGCAGAGTGACCAGTACGTACCAGGGGGGGGGGGGGGACCAGAGACCTGCAGAGTGACCAGTACGTACCAGGGGGGGGGGGGGGACCAGAGACCTGCAGAGTGACCAGTACGTACCAGGGGTGGGGGACCAGAGACCTGCAGAGTGACCAGTACGTACCAGGGGTGGGGGACCAGAGACCTGCAGAGTAACCAGTACGTACCGGGGGGGGGGGGGGGGACCAGAGACCTGCAGAGTGACCAGTACGTACCAGGGGTGGGGGACCAGAGACCTGCAGAATGACCAGTACGTACCGGGGGGGGGGGACCAGAGACCTGCAGAGTGACCAGTACGTACCAGGGGGGGGGGGACCAGAGACCTGCAGAGTGACCAGTACGTACCAGGGGGGGGGGGGGGGACCAGAGACCTGCAGAGTGACCAGTACGTACCAGGGGTGGGGGACCAGAGACCTGCAGAGTAACCAGTACGTACCGGGGGGGGGGGGGGGGGGACCAGAGACCTGCAGAGTGACCAGTACGTACCAGGGGTGGGGGACCAGAGACCTGCAGAATGACCAGTACGTACCGGGGGGGGGGGACCAGAGACCTGCAGAGTGACCAGTACGTACCAGGGGTGGGGGACCAGAGACCTGCAGAGTGACCAGTACGTACCAGGGGGGGGGGGGGGACCAGAGACCTGCAGAGTGACCAGTACGTACCAGGTGGGGCTCATGTTCATCAGGGTTTTTCAAGTTTCCTTATGTGACATCAGTTATGTCCTTATTGTCTAGTTTTCTTTCCTCCGCCCCCTCCTCCCCCCCCCCCCCTCAGGGACAACCAGGAGAAAATGATCTACTACCTGCTGCTGGACAGGAAGGAGCGTTACCCCAGCTACGAGGACGAGGATCTGCCTCCACGTAATGACGTGGGTCAGTCAGCAGGGGGCAGGAGTGAGCCGCCCCTCTCTTCCTCTCCAGACCAGACCTGTCTGTCTGTGTGTCTGGGTGTGGGTCTGTCTGTGTGTCTGGGTGTGGGTCTGTCTGTGTGTCTGGGTGTGGGTCTGTCTGTGTGTCTGGGTGTGAGGTGGGTTTCTGGGGGGGGGGGGGGGGGGTGTATGTGTGTGTGTCTTGGGGGGATGTGTGTGTGTGTGTGTGTGAGATGTGTCTCAGGAAGTGGGGACAGTACTGTGTTTAAAGGGGGGTGGCGTCTCCCTGCTCCCTCACCCTGCTGATGTGTGTGTGTGTGTGCGGGCCACAGCTGACCCCCCCAGGAAGCGTGTGGACTCCCCCATGCTGACGCGTCACGGTCGCTGCCGGCCGGAGAGGAAGAGCCTGGAGGTGCTGAGCGTCACAGAGCAGGGGTCTCCCACCCCACCCCGCAGGGCCTTGGACACCGCACACAGCCAGAGGTACACACACAAACAGAAACATACTCTCACACACACACACACTTACCTACACACACACACTTACACAACGAACACATTCTGATAGTCCGTGTTTCCTCTGCTGTGTGTGTGTGTGTCCCAGGTCTCGGTCGGTCAGCGGGGCCTCCACCGGCCTGTCCTCCAGCCCGCTCACCAGCCCCAGGGTAAGGGCCCTCAGGCCAGCGCCTCTCCTCCCCCCTGTCTCCCTCCTCAGCCTGCTCTCACACAGGCTCCAGGTCAGCTGGGTGTGTCCGACGCTCTGTCATGGACCTGGCTTCCAAACCAATCAAACGTAGAACGGAACATTTCGTACACTTCATCGATCATTTCTCTCCAGCTCCACTCGTCAGCCTGGCTCTGACTCCATGACACCTCTCACCTCATTGCATAAGATTCCATTGCTGGTCTCCCCAGCATTCACTATTGCAACACTGTGGAACAGCCCAGATCAGACATAAGCAAAAGAGAACTGAGCTAGATACCACTCAGGAAGGAAGCATGAAAGAGCAACAGGATTCTGAAACGCAACCAGAAACAAATCCCCTGCATGGCTCCTGCTCGTTCATAAAGCCTTCTGCAGTTTCTTTTAATACTGTCAACGTTCCATCAAATGAGTTTACGGTACTGGAAAGAGCATGATTTAGTTGTAGTGAATGACAAGGTTAACGATGCACTCTAGTCGCTTCCTGTCACATGATCACTTTCAGGAATCACTTCCTGTCACATGATCACTTTCAGGAATCACTCTGCTTCACTCTCCAGTCACCCATGACGCTCATCTCCATCCTTCTCTCTCCATTTTCCATCCCCTCTCTTTCTATTCTTCTTTTCCACACCTCCCCAACCCCAGTCCTATCAGAGCCCTGTCTTCACCTTCAGCCAATCAGACGTCACCTCCGCCACCTCCCACCCCAAGGACACGCCCAGACAAGGGAGTTCCACGGCGCCCCGCCCCGCCCGCGCCGCGGAGAAGCTCAAGCACCCCCAGAACCCCAAAACCCAGACCCTGCCCACCAAGGGCCCCTCCGAACGCCCCCACCTCCAGCCCATCAAGTCCCTCCCCCTCCACAACTCCCCCTCCCGCTCCCCCTCCCCCTCGCCCCTCCTCTCCCCCATCCCTCGCCTGTTTTTCTTCCCCTCTCCGTCCGTCCTCAAGTCTGTCACTAAGAGCTTCTATTCCAACTCTGGTCACTGTGTGTCGCAGGTCACCCCGCAGGGTTCGCCCCTGCCCACGCCCCTGGGCACCCCCGTCCACCACCCCCACCACCCCTCCTCCACCCCGCCCTCCTCCTCCTCCTCCTCCTCTTCCTCGCGGGCAGAGGGAGGGGGCGTGGGCTCTCTCTCCCTCACCCCGCCCTCCAGCCCAGGAGGGGGCGGCATGGCCGCCAGTAGCTCTGCCCACTGGAGGACCCGCCTCAACTCCTTCAAGAACAACCTGCTGGGGTCGCCGAGGTTCCACCGGCGCAAGCTGCAGGGTGAGAGGTCAAAGGTCATGACAAAACGGTCTACAGGGGGTTTCCTGTTGAAGTTGTGTTGCGATGATTCTGACTGTGATGTGAAGGAGAACAGGTTAGACTCTTACAGTGTAAACACACATGCTGGATGCTATCCACAGCAAGAGGTGAAGGACAATTTAAGTTTTTTTCTTTTTAACTAAACTACCGATAATTGTTGATGCTGTCTGTCACGGCCAGGATGCTCTCGATAAAGAGATTTCTCTTTGAGCTCTCATTGAGCCCTTCCTGGTTGCAGACAGGTTGAGTACAGGGACACGGGTTAAGGTAGCAAGCTGTACCCTCCTGGAGGTCTGAGTCTGTGTCTCTGCTCCACAGTTCCAACTTCTGAAGACATGTCCAGTCTGACCCCGGAGTCTAGTCCTGAGTATGATCACACACACCTCCACAAACACACCCTCGCTTATATACATGCTCGTTCATTTCAAATCACTGTTACTGTGGGCCTTCCTTCAGGCTGGCTAAGAAGTCGTGGTTCGGGAACTTCATCAGCCTGGAGAAGGAGGAGCAGATCTTCGTTATGATCAGAGACAAACCTCTGAGCTCCGTCAAAGCTGACATCGTCCACGCCTTCCTGTCTGTGAGTGAGCCTCTCCTCCTCTCTTCCCCTCCCCTCTCCTCTCCTCCTCCCCTCCTCCTCGCCTCTCTCTCTTCTCTCCTCTCCCCTCCTCCTCTCTTCTCTCCTCTCTCTTCTCTCCACCTCTCTTCTCTCCCTTCCTCCTCTCTGTTCATAGGCTTAGAACTAAGCCAGAGCAGGTGGCGTGACTGAGTCTCTCTCTACCTCCCGCCCCCCAGATCCCCTCCCTCAGTCACAGTGTCATCTCCCAGACCAGTTTCCGGGCAGAGTACAAGACCTCTGGCGGCCCGTCGGTCTTCCAGAAGCCGGTCAAGTTCCAGGTGGACATCGCCTTCTCCGAGGGCGAGCGGGAGAGGGAGCGGGAGAGGGAGAGCAAGAGAGAGTCGGGTATCTACAGCGTGACCTTCACCCTCATATCAGGTCAGTGGGGCTCCAGGGCAGTACTGAGGAAACAGACACACGTTATACCCAGAGGATTGAATTGATGCTGTTTGGTGAGAAAGTAGGGCAGATTTGGTATGGTGCTTTTGACTGCGTGTGTGTGTCCAGGTCCTAGTCGCAGGTTTAAACGAGTGGTTGAGACGATCCAGGCCCAGCTTCTGAGCTCTCACGATCAGCCCATGGCACAGGCCCTCTCCGGTGAGCCCCTCCCCCACACACACACACCCCTACACACACCGTCATCTACGACAGGGTCACTTGACCTCCCCCTGCCTCTCTCTCTCCTCTGACCCCTTCCCAGACGAGAAGAACGGCCGTCCCCACGGGACCCCCACCCGCCAGAACTCCCGCCGCTCTGAGGGTGGGGGCGACCGCTGTGAGTGGGGCGACCGAGCGGACGGAGCGGGGATCGGAGGCAGCGGGGGTGTCCTCCAGCGCCGGGGCTCCGGGAAGGAGAGGACACGCCTTCTGTCCTCCAACGGGACCCAGTCCCAGCCCTAGGACCCAGTCCCAGCCCTAGGACCCGGCCCGCGGAGCAGACAGGGAGCAGGGCCACAAAACAGGAAACAGCAGAAAACATCACCAGGGACGAAAACCAAAACACAAACTTGTCAGCTGTGAGCGATCTGATCTGTCCTGCTTCCAGGAAGAAGCTTTTCTCACGACGTCCATTTTAAAGCCTCGTCCTCCTTAAGGAACAAATATTATGATAGAAATTGCTTTTGCACCACTCACACATCCGCACAAACGGACATCTAAGTTGACCCACCAGATCCAGTAGGGATCCTGCTCTGGAATCAAAAAAATTGATATGAATCTTTTCTGTGACTGCAAGAGGTTGGGTCTTAGTCCCAGACGAGTTCAGGAGCTCCAGAACGCTTAGCTGCATGCTAGCTCGTTAGCAGGTCATGAAGATACAGCAGGCCACGTTGTTTCTGGTTGACTTGGGTGACATTTCACATGCAATATCGCATCTAAAACCAAAACTAAGAACAGGCTTATAATCCTGGGGTAGATTTTAGAAATAAAACCATTTCTAACCCCCCAATTCCGCCCCACAGTGCCCCTTCCACAGGAAACATGATCAAGCCCACTGTAAGTAGACTACCTTTAAGCCATTGAGTGTAAGAGGACAAACAAAACGAATATAATGAACAAACAAACAAAACAATTGCCGATCACCATCCACATCAGCTCTGGACATCTGAACCTGCTGACACTAATGAATGAGTCGACAAACACCAAAAGATCCTGCTCAGAAAGGCGATAGCTCTCCCGGGTCGAGCGTAGCCTAGCTACACATCGGCCTCTCGCTGTAAAGAAATACAACAGTTAAGCTAACTAAGTGAATGTGAAAAAAATATTTTTTTATTTTGT
>NW_027120451.1:17500-20000 GCF_038355195.1 Osmerus mordax | reverse complement strand
TTAGAAACCGTCCTCAACAAAATCCCACGTTCGGGCGCAAAACTGCACGTTTGAGGCCACATTTTCAATGATGCTGGAAACTTACATTCAAAGCTGGGAAAATGTGCTCATCTACAGGCATCCCCACTTAGGGACGTCGTAGCACCTTGACTCGGGTGGCGTTGGAAAGGTCTGGTCCAGGGGAACACGGGCGTGTCAAGGTTGCCACGCGCACGCGCATCCCCGCTAAACAGGAGCCCAAACAAAACTTTAAACGGGGCTACGGAAAAGGGGAGAGCTTTTTCGGGGACAAACACCACTCACGTCGGTGCCCCCTGTTCCAACTTGAATTTAGAAACCGTCCTCAACAAAATCCCACGTTCGGGTGAATAACTGTGAATTTTAAGGCACATGCCTCTCTGGGCTGGGAGAGTGCATTCAAATAGGAGAAATTGGCTTCATTTAGAGGCATCCCCACTTGGGGACGTCGTAGCACCTTAACTCAGGTGGCGTTAGAAAGGTCTGGTCCAGGGGAACACGGGCGTGTCATGTTTGCCACGCGCACGCGCATCCCCGCTGAACAGGAGCCCAAACAAAACTTTAAACGGGGCTACGGAAAAGGGGAGGGCTTTTTCGGGGACAACCACCACTCACCTCGGTTCCCCCCATCCCAACTTGAATTTAGAAACCGTCCCCAGCCAAATCCCACGTTCGGGGGCAAAACTGCTCGTTTGAGGCCACATTTTCAATGATACTGGAAACTTACATTCAAAGTTGGGAAAAGGTGTTCATTTACAGGCATCTCCACTTAGGGACGTCGTAGCACCTTAACTCAGGCGGCGTTAGAAAGGTCTGGTCCAGGGGAACACGGGCGTGTCAAGGTTGCCACGCGCACGCGCATCCCCGCTAAACAGGAGCCCAAACAAAACTTTAAACGGGGCTACGGAAAAGGGGAGAGCTTTTTCGGGGACAAACACCACTCACGTCGGTGCCCCCTGTTCCAACTTGAATTTAGAAACCGTCCTCAACAAAATCCCACGTTCGGGTGAATAACTGTGAATTTTAAGGCACATGCCTCTCTGGGCTGGGAGAGTGCATTCAAATAGGAGAAATTGGCTTCATTTAGAGGCATCCCCACTTGGGGACGTCGTAGCACCTTAACTCAGGTGGCGTTAGAAAGGTCTGGTCCAGGGGAACACGGGCGTGTCATGTTTGCCACGCGCACGCGCATCCCCGCTGAACAGGAGCCCAAACAAAACTTTAAACGGGGCTACGGAAAAGGGGAGGGCTTTTTCGGGGACAACCACCACTCACCTCGGTTCCCCCCATCCCAACTTGAATTTAGAAACCGTCCCCAGCCAAATCCCACGTTCGGGGGCAAAACTGCTCGTTTGAGGCCACATTTTCAATGATACTGGAAACTTACATTCAAAGTTGGGAAAAGGTGTTCATTTACAGGCATCTCCACTTAGGGACGTCGTAGCACCTTAACTCAGGCGGCGTTAGAAAGGTCTGGTCCAGGGGAACACGGGCGTGTCAAGGTTGCCACGCGCACGCGCATCCCCGCTAAACAGGAGCCCAAACAAAACTTTAAACGGGGCTACGGAAAAGGGGAGAGCTTTTTCGGGGACAAACACCACTCACGTCGGTGCCCCCTGTTCCAACTTGAATTTAGAAACCGTCCTCAACAAAATCCCACGTTCGGGTGAATAACTGTGAATTTTAAGGCACATGCCTCTCTGGGCTGGGAGAGTGCATTCAAATAGGAGAAATTGGCTTCATTTAGAGGCATCCCCACTTGGGGACGTCGTAGCACCTTAACTCAGGTGGCGTTAGAAAGGTCTGGTCCAGGGGAACACGGGCGTGTCATGTTTGCCACGCGCACGCGCATCCCCGTTGAACAGGAGCCCAAACAAAACTTTAAACGGGGCTACGGAAAAGGGGAGGGCTTTTTCGGGGACAACCACCACTCACCTCGGTGCCCCCCATCCCAACTTGAATTTAGAAACCGTCCCCAGCCAAATCCCACGTTCGGGGGCAAAACTGCACGTTTGAGGCCACATTTTCAATGATACTGGAAACTTACATTCAAAGTTGGGAAAAGGTGTTCATTTACAGGCATCCCCACTTGGGGACGTCGTAGCACCTTAACTCAGGCGGCGTTAGAAAGGTCTGGTCCAGGGGAACACGGGCGTGTCAAGGTTGCCACGCGCACGCGCTTCCCCGCTGAACAGGAGCCCAAACAAAACTTTAAACGGGGCTACGGAAAAGGGGAGGGCTTTTTCGGGGACAACCACCACTCACCTCGGTGCCCCCCATCCCAACTTGAACTTAGAAACCGTCCCCAGCGAAATCCCACGTTCGGGCGAATAACTGTGAATTTTAAGCCCCTTTTCCTCTCAAGCTGGAAACGTGCAAAGTTGGGAAAAGGTGTTCATTTACAGGCATCTCCACTTAGGGACGTCGTAGCACCTTAACTCAGGCGGCGTTAGAAAGGTCTGGTCCAGGGGAACACGGGCGT
>NW_027120451.1:0-7500 GCF_038355195.1 Osmerus mordax | reverse complement strand
CTGGAGCTTCAAAACGGGCAAAAAAAATAAAAAAAGACCCAAAACGCGCCGCCTACCGGCCGCTCGCGGGTGCCCGGGGTCGGGGTATGGGTCTAGCCTGTGCCGGGGCTTCAAATATGGGAAAAAAAAAAAAATTCAAAAAAAGCGCCCCCAACCGGCCGTTTCGGTATACGGGGGGCCGCCCGGGAAGTGCCGTGGTCGGTGGTATGGCTCAGGGGCTCGCTGGGGCTTCAAAACGGCCAAGAAAAAAAAAATGACCCAAAACACGCCACCTACCGGCCGCTCGCGGGTGCCCGGGGTCGGGGTATGGGTCTAGCCTGTGCCGGGGCTTCAAATATGGAGAAAAAAAAAATTTCAAAAAAAGGGCCCCCATCGGCCCCCCGGGTAGTGCCGGGGTCGGGGGGCATGATTCTGGGGCGCCCCAGAGCCAAGTAGGCGCCTGGAGGAAAGGAAAAAAAAACTTTAACTTTTTTTTGACCACCAGGGGTGGGGGGGTCTCATGCCCCATCGGGTGCCCGCCCCGAGTGCCTCTCAGGCGGATACATTTTCACCCGTGTGCGGGAGACACATATGGTGCATGGTCCGTGTATACACCATATGTGTAGTATGGGCAAAACCACTGTAAAGTCATACTGCCATTGACTTCCATTCATTTTCCCAGGATGACTTATATACTCTATGGTAGCTGTCTGGTGGACTGGGGGCCGCGACAATGTTACGCTTGTAAGTCAGAAGCTGGGAAATGCACTGCGAAGCTGGGAAAACCGTTTTTCGAGCTCATTTTCGGTTCCGCCCAACGGATTTTGATCAAAATAGGCTCATTCGAAAGGTATTAACCGGGGGCACACGGAAAACCGGGACTAATAACGCGCACGTGCGCGTGCGCGAAACGGGAAGCAAAAGAAAACTTCAATCGGAGCTACAACCGTGAACCGTCGCAGATAGGGCGGAAATTTCAACGCACGTCGCTGCGTCTCACTCCAACTTAAATAACAAAACTGTCCCCAGCGAAATCGGTTGGATAAAACGGAAACGGGAAGCGAAAGAAAACGTTAAACGTCAACACCGAAATGGCTATCGTCAATTCCAATGTGAAAACAACTCGCACGTATGTGTCTTACTCTAAAGCAGTGTATAAAACTATCCCCAGCCAAATCAGAGCTACGCAACGAAAACGGGAAGCGAAACAAAACTTTAAACGGAGCTACCGAATTGGAAATCATCAATCCTGGGAAAATAACAACTCACACGTGTGCCCCTTATTCTAACTTGAATTTAGAAACCGTCCTCAACAAAATCCCACGTTCGGGTGAATAACTGTGAATTTTAAGGCACATGCCTCTCTGGGCTGGGAGAGTGCATTCAAATAGGAGAAATTGGCTTCATTTAGAGGCATCTCCACTTAGGGACGTCGTAGCACCTTAACTCGGGTGGCGTTGGAAAGGTCTGGTCCAGGGGAACACGGGCGTGTCAAGTTTGCCACGCGCACGCGCATCCCCGCTAAACAGGGGCCAAAACAAAACTTTAAACGGAGCTACCGAATTGGAAACCATCAATCCTGGGAAAATAACAACTCACACGTGTGCCCCTTATGCTAACTTGAATTTAGAAACCGTCCTCAACAAAATCCCACGTTCGGGCGCAAAACTGCACGTTTGAGGCCACATTTTCAATGATGCTGGAAACTTACATTCAAAGCTGGGAAAATGTGCTCATCTACAGGCATCCCCACTTAGGGACGTCGTAGCACCTTGACTCGGGTGGCGTTGGAAAGGTCTGGTCCAGGGGAACACGGGCGTGTCAAGTTTGCCACGCGCACGCGCATCCCCGCTAAACAGGGGCCAAAACAAAACTTTAAACGGAGCTACCGAATTGGAAACCATCAATCCTGGGAAAATAACAACTCACACGTGTGCCCCTTATGCTAACTTGAATTTAGAAACCGTCCTCAACAAAATCCCACGTTCGGGCGCAAAACTGCACGTTTGAGGCCACATTTTCAATGATGCTGGAAACTTACATTCAAAGCTGGGAAAATGTGCTCATCTACAGGCATCCCCACTTAGGGACGTCGTAGCACCTTGACTCGGGTGGCGTTGGAAAGGTCTGGTCCAGGGGAACACGGGCGTGTCAAGGTTGCCACGCGCACGCGCATCCCCGCTAAACAGGAGCCCAAACAAAACTTTAAACGGGGCTACGGAAAAGGGGAGAGCTTTTTCGGGGACAAACACCACTCACGTCGGTGCCCCCTGTTCCAACTTGAATTTAGAAACCGTCCTCAACAAAATCCCACGTTCGGGTGAATAACTGTGAATTTTAAGGCACATGCCTCTCTGGGCTGGGAGAGTGCATTCAAATAGGAGAAATTGGCTTCATTTAGAGGCATCCCCACTTGGGGACGTCGTAGCACCTTAACTCAGGTGGCGTTAGAAAGGTCTGGTCCAGGGGAACACGGGCGTGTCATGTTTGCCACGCGCACGCGCATCCCCGCTGAACAGGAGCCCAAACAAAACTTTAAACGGGGCTACGGAAAAGGGGAGGGCTTTTTCGGGGACAACCACCACTCACCTCGGTTCCCCCCATCCCAACTTGAATTTAGAAACCGTCCCCAGCCAAATCCCACGTTCGGGGGCAAAACTGCTCGTTTGAGGCCACATTTTCAATGATACTGGAAACTTACATTCAAAGTTGGGAAAAGGTGTTCATTTACAGGCATCTCCACTTAGGGACGTCGTAGCACCTTAACTCAGGCGGCGTTAGAAAGGTCTGGTCCAGGGGAACACGGGCGTGTCAAGGTTGCCACGCGCACGCGCATCCCCGCTAAACAGGAGCCCAAACAAAACTTTAAACGGGGCTACGGAAAAGGGGAGAGCTTTTTCGGGGACAAACACCACTCACGTCGGTGCCCCCTGTTCCAACTTGAATTTAGAAACCGTCCTCAACAAAATCCCACGTTCGGGTGAATAACTGTGAATTTTAAGGCACATGCCTCTCTGGGCTGGGAGAGTGCATTCAAATAGGAGAAATTGGCTTCATTTAGAGGCATCCCCACTTGGGGACGTCGTAGCACCTTAACTCAGGTGGCGTTAGAAAGGTCTGGTCCAGGGGAACACGGGCGTGTCATGTTTGCCACGCGCACGCGCATCCCCGCTGAACAGGAGCCCAAACAAAACTTTAAACGGGGCTACGGAAAAGGGGAGGGCTTTTTCGGGGACAACCACCACTCACCTCGGTTCCCCCCATCCCAACTTGAATTTAGAAACCGTCCCCAGCCAAATCCCACGTTCGGGGGCAAAACTGCTCGTTTGAGGCCACATTTTCAATGATACTGGAAACTTACATTCAAAGTTGGGAAAAGGTGTTCATTTACAGGCATCTCCACTTAGGGACGTCGTAGCACCTTAACTCAGGCGGCGTTAGAAAGGTCTGGTCCAGGGGAACACGGGCGTGTCAAGGTTGCCACGCGCACGCGCATCCCCGCTAAACAGGAGCCCAAACAAAACTTTAAACGGGGCTACGGAAAAGGGGAGAGCTTTTTCGGGGACAAACACCACTCACGTCGGTGCCCCCTGTTCCAACTTGAATTTAGAAACCGTCCTCAACAAAATCCCACGTTCGGGTGAATAACTGTGAATTTTAAGGCACATGCCTCTCTGGGCTGGGAGAGTGCATTCAAATAGGAGAAATTGGCTTCATTTAGAGGCATCCCCACTTGGGGACGTCGTAGCACCTTAACTCAGGTGGCGTTAGAAAGGTCTGGTCCAGGGGAACACGGGCGTGTCATGTTTGCCACGCGCACGCGCATCCCCGTTGAACAGGAGCCCAAACAAAACTTTAAACGGGGCTACGGAAAAGGGGAGGGCTTTTTCGGGGACAACCACCACTCACCTCGGTGCCCCCCATCCCAACTTGAATTTAGAAACCGTCCCCAGCCAAATCCCACGTTCGGGGGCAAAACTGCACGTTTGAGGCCACATTTTCAATGATACTGGAAACTTACATTCAAAGTTGGGAAAAGGTGTTCATTTACAGGCATCCCCACTTGGGGACGTCGTAGCACCTTAACTCAGGCGGCGTTAGAAAGGTCTGGTCCAGGGGAACACGGGCGTGTCAAGGTTGCCACGCGCACGCGCTTCCCCGCTGAACAGGAGCCCAAACAAAACTTTAAACGGGGCTACGGAAAAGGGGAGGGCTTTTTCGGGGACAACCACCACTCACCTCGGTGCCCCCCATCCCAACTTGAACTTAGAAACCGTCCCCAGCGAAATCCCACGTTCGGGCGAATAACTGTGAATTTTAAGCCCCTTTTCCTCTCAAGCTGGAAACGTGCAAAGTTGGGAAAAGGTGTTCATTTACAGGCATCTCCACTTAGGGACGTCGTAGCACCTTAACTCAGGCGGCGTTAGAAAGGTCTGGTCCAGGGGAACACGGGCGTGTCAAGGTTGCCACGCGCACGCGCATCCCCGCTGAACAGGAGCCCAAACAAAACTTTAAACGGGGCTACGGAAAAGGGGAGGGCTTTTTCGGGGACAACCACCACTCACCTCGGTGCCCCCCATCCCAACTTGAATATAGAAACCGTCCCCAGCCAAATCCCACGTTCGGGGGCAAAACTGCTCGTTTGAGGCCACATTTTCAATGATACTGGAAACTTACATTCAAAGTTGGGAAAATGTGCTCATCTACAGGCATCCCCACTTGGGGACGTCGTAGCACCTTGACTCAGGCGGCGTTAGAAAGGTCTGGACCAGGGGAACACGGGGGTGTCAAGTTTGCCACGCGCACGCGCTTCCCCGCTGAACAGGAGCCCAAACAGAACTTTAAACGGGGCTACGGAAAAGGGGAGGGCTTTTTCGGGGACAACCACCACTCACCTCGGTGCCCCCCATCCCAACTTGAATATAGAAACCGTCCCCAGCCAAATCCCACGTTCGGGCGAATAACTGTGAATTTTAAGCCCCTTTTCCTCTCAAGCTGGAAACGTGCAAAGTTGGGAAAAGGTGTTCATTTAGAGGCATCTCCACTTAGGGACGTCGTAGCACCTTAACTCAGGCGGCGTTGGAAAGGTCTGGTCCAGGGGAACACGGGGGTGTCAAGGTTGCCACGCGCACGCGCTTCCCCGCTGAACAGGAGCCCAAACAAAACTTTAAACGGGGCTACGGAAAAGGGGAGGGCTTTTTCGGGGACAACCACCACTCACCTCGGTGCCCCCCGTCCCAACTTGAACTTAGAAACCGTCCCCAGCGAAATCCCACGTTCGGGCGAATAACTGTGAATTTTAAGCCCCTTTTTCTCTCAAGCTGGAAACGTGCAAAGTTGGGAAAAGGTGTTCATTTAGAGGCATCTCCACTTAGGGACGTCGTAGCACCTTAACTCAGGCGGCGTTGGAAAGGTCTGGTCCAGGGGAACACGGGGGTGTCAAGGTTGCCACGCGCACGCGCATCTCCGCGACGCTGCGAGCGAAACAAATTTTCAAACGCGCACACCGAAATGGGGACACTTTTTTCGGGGACAAACACCACTCACCTCGGTGCCCCCCATCCCAACTTGAATATAGAAACCGTCCCCAGCCAAATCCCACGTTCGGGCGAATAACTGTGAATTTTAAGCCCCTTTTCCTCTCAAGCTGGAAACGTGCAAAGTTGGGAAAAGGTGTTCATTTAGAGGCATCTCCACTTAGGGACGTCGTAGCACCTTAACTCAGGCGGCGTTGGAAAGGTCTGGTCCAGGGAACACGGGGGTGTCAAGGTTGCCACGCGCACGCGCATCTCCGCGACGCTGCGAGCGAAACAAATTTTCAAACGCGCACACCGAAATGGGGACACTTTTTTCGGGGAAAATAACCACACACACCGCTGCCCCTTGCCCTCACTTGAAGAACAAAACCATCCCCAGCCAAATCACACGT
The DNA here is from genome assembly GCF_038355195.1 of Osmerus mordax. Taxonomy (NCBI): domain Eukaryota; kingdom Metazoa; phylum Chordata; class Actinopteri; order Osmeriformes; family Osmeridae; genus Osmerus; species Osmerus mordax. The sequence goes on along the minus strand of NW_027120451.1, from coordinate 1,592 downwards.
TCGGGCGCCAAACGGTGCATTTGACACCCACAAAATACAAGTCAAACACACTCTCACACTGCAAAAGTGGGGAGCCCCGGGGAACAACACTACTCTCTCGGCCCTCCCCGGGAACAGAGCCCCCAGGGCGGCCAGCACACCTCCGGGGAGGACCCCCCTGCACCACCTGATCACCGTGGGGCCCTGTTCACCCACTCTTAAGCACCCCCCCCTGTGTTAAAACCAAAATAACCCCACTTTAAGAAGTACGTGCCCCTGGGCATCCCTTGCTTTGGGTGCCCGTGCCCCTGGGCGTCCCCCGTCTACAGTGCCCGTGCCCCCTGGGCACCCTCCCATTGACTCCCATTCAAAATGGACTTAGGTTTTGGAGGGCACGTGCCCCTGGGACTCTTCCATTCATTTCCATGGGGTTGTAATTCCTTTTCTTGTCCACCGGAGGGCGCCTCCATCGGCTCCCATAGACTCCCATTCATTTGGAGTCATGCCCCTGGTCATCCTTCTCCCATTGACTCCCATTCATTTTCCACCGACATGTTATCCCCTTTGAGTCCACAGGAGGGCGCCTCGGCCCGTGCCCCTGGGAATCCTCCTCCCATTGACTCCCATTCAAAATGGACTTAGGTTTTGGAGGGCACAGCGCCCGTGCCCCTGGGAGTCCTCCCCTTGACTCCCATTCAAAGTGGACTTAGGTTTTGGAGGGCACAGCCCCCGTGCCCCTGGGAGTCCTCCCCTTGACTCCCATTCAAAATGGACTTAGGTTTTGGGGGGCACAGCGCCCGTGCCCCTGGGAGTCCTCCCATTGACTCCCATTCAAAATGGACTTAGGTTTTGGAGGGTTAGCCACGGTCCTCCTCCCTCCCTCCAGGCCGAGACAACCCTGCCGGCCGGACCCTCTCTACCTTAAGAGAGTCAACGTTACTCCCGCCGTTTACCCACGGTCCTCCTCCCTCCCTCCAGGCCGAGACAACCCTGCCGGCCGGACCCTCTCTACCTTAAGAGAGTCAACGTTTACTCCGCCGTTTACCCACGGTCCTCCTCCCTCCAGGCCGAGTCAATCCTGCCGGCCAGACCCCGGAGAGGAGTCTCTCCATGCCCCTGGACTTCCTCTGTTGATGTTTCCTTCCGGAGGAAGGAAGGTGGAGTAAGACGCCTTACGTCCCCGACAAAAGCTTGGATCGAGGGGTGACTTTCAATAGATCGCAGCGAGTGAGCTGCTCTGCTACGTACGAAACCCTGACCCAGAATCAGGTCGTCTACGAGTGATTTAGCACCAGGTTCCCCACAAACATGCTGTGCGCATCAGGAGAGGGGCGACCATCATCCGGCCGCACCCCGACCCTGTCACGAACGGCCCTGCGCACCGACCGAAGCCGGCTATCCTTGGCCAACCGGAGATCCGCGGCGCTACGGTATCATTACGTTTAGGGGGGATTCTGACCTTAGAGGCGTTCAGTCATAATCCCACAGATGGTAGCTTCGCACCATTGGCTCCTCAGCCAAAGCACATACACCAAATGTCTGAACCTGCGGTTCCTCTCGTACTGAGCAGGATTACTATTGCAACAACACATCATCAGTAGGGTAAAACTAAC
>NW_027120450.1:0-31410 GCF_038355195.1 Osmerus mordax | reverse complement strand
AACCCTGCTTCTTCTTTACAGACTTTGGTTATTTTGGAGCGTCTGCATGCGAGATCAAACCCGTGCTTCCGTTCATGCCTTTCAGAACGGCTTCTGAACGGATTGAGAGACTGAACGTCTGCGAAGGGTACGAATGTTCCGGAGCCGGGGCCCCCCCCGCTGAGAGAGTTCTGAAACAGCAGCTCACGTCGGCGCACACAGACAGCACACGGTCGATCCGCCAACCCCATCTCCTCCACACAACACAAGATCACTCCCAGTCACACATCAACGTATGGCATTCTGCTTGCTAATGAGGCATCACAGATCCCCGTTTGTGGGTTATGGATCTGAAGAGAGACTGCTAAACGTGACCTATGCAGTCCAAGAAGACTATCACCCTTCCCAGTCCCGCACAGACTGACATAGCTCGTGAGCTGAGCAACGGAGCTAATTGGTCTTCCGTTTACATTCATCATGATACGTAGAGCAGATTAGACCGAACCTGAAACAGCAAGAGAACACTGCCAATTTCTAAGGTGAGAAGCCTGTCATACAATACTTGGTTGCAGGGGCGAAAAGGGTGTTCAACCCCTAGCCTGGCTTGTTTCCCTCCATACGGTGTCATTAAAGTCTTGACTGTTTGATTATCTGATCATTTCTTACGGTTTTGTTTACCGAAACGGTTTGATGCTCTGAGTTGCTGTTGGAGTTGGGTCTCTGCGTGGTCCGTATACAGTCCAGCTCTGGAGGATGAAAAACTCCCAGACAAGCACATAGTTCCCTTTGATTTCTCGCCGGCCGTCCTTCAAACTCTTCAATGAAAAGAGGCGATCCCGTCCTGTTGTGCGAGTGGCAAAGCCCTGCTTCGTGTAACATCTGCAGCAAGGCAGACCAACGCTGGGTGCGTGGATTGTCCCAAACGTGCCGGAGGAGGGACACAGAAGGGGTTCCTGCCCGGATGACGGGACAGATGTGTTAAGAAGCTGATTCTTATCAGCAGGGGCACGTTCAGATAAGGGCCGTGTGTGTGTGTGGCCTGGCCTGCACCAAGCACTCCAGCCACCACACCTCGGGCTCCGGGGGCACAGAACAGACAAAAAACAAAATAGACAGTGAAACTTTTTCGTTGGCGCTTCCTGACATGCAAAAGAGACCCTTATCTTTGAGGACTGAGCAGATGGTAACTGCTTGCCCCGGGGGGGGTGGAGGGGGGGAGGGGGGTGGAGGGGGGCTCAGGAAGAACTGCTACAGTGTTTCTTTCACTTGGTGATGCTTGAGAAACCACAATGCATGTCGTTGACAGATCGAGGAGATTCCTCCGTTCGGTGGCCATCTCCAGGTTAGCGCCTGAGGTTAGAGGCCTGGTGGCAGTTAAGGTGACACCTCCTGGCTTGCGGAGGCAGGACCCAGCCTCCAGCCTCCGGCCTCTACGCCAGCCCCCGTAATACCCAGGGTTTGTTTCTGGATCACGTTCAGCTGTGGCCTGGATGCTACGCTAATCTCATTAACAGCCACTGCTCACATCTTAGAGCACTTAAGCTCCTTTCAAACATGTCCCCGGAAAACACCTCCCTGCGTGCGGCCTGCGAACACGGGGGGGACGGGGGGACGGGACGATGGGGGTCGAGGCACGACCCACCATGTGTAGAACCGTATTTAAGGAGACACTGTTGGGTGATTCCACCAGGCCGCGGCGCTACGGCACGGGGTCATAAACGCAGGTAAATGAAAATGTATCGACTCGGAGGAGAGAAAGGGGCCGTTTCGCCTCGCTGACGCCGGGGTGAAAACCACGGGCAGGAACGATTACGACGCTATCAAAAGAGGAAATTAAAGCGCCGTTCTGTGCGGAGAGGGTTGAGGAGCCTGTTTAAGGGAAGCTCATATCTTTTTCATGGGTTTTAAGTAGAGGGCCAGCTACATTTCATAGTTGCGCTTGTAAACAACCGCCTGAGAAACGTGCAAAATGAAATGTTGACACTTTTGGCCCAGGGCAAAGCACCCTTCCCCCTCTCCCCATCAACACACACCTCTCTCCAGGCACCCTGCTGAGAGTATGACCTTGTTCTTCTGACTCAAACCCCTCCCCACCGCTCGCTCTCTCTCTCTCTCTCTCTCTCTCTCTCTCTCTCTCTCTCTCTCCAACCCATCGAACAGAAACATCTCCCATTCCTTAGCCCCACACCCCCATCCCCCTCCAACCCACTTAAAGCAACCCTTCTTTCAAATCCCTCCCTGGACACCACTAGTAAGCCTCCCCAAACTATTTCATCTGCGGCCCGAAGGAAAAACAAGCCGAAGCTGGTTTGTGTTCGGGGAGTTCCTGAGGAGAATATCGAGTTCTTGAAGGAATATGGAGGACCTCGACACTCTCCCACCAGGACAAACGTGGGCCGTGAGCTGGTGTGTTTCCAGAGAGGCTGTGGACGGGCTGGTGTTAAGGCCAGAGACTCTTGTTCTATTTGCGAGGAGGGATTTAACATGGGAGGCTGCCCCTGCCGCCCTAGCCCTGACATGGCTGTCCAGGGGGCAGGAGGTCAGAGCTACTAGAAAGCCATCCATGCTCAACCCCCCCCCCCCCTCGGAACAACACCATGGTCAGATTAACCGAAGGAGGGTGGGGGAGGAGAGAATACAAGCCTGGAGATTCATCCAAACAACCAAGCCAAGCAGAGGATAGACAGATCCCTCCAGTGTCTGATAACACATATGGCCCAGGTTAGAGAGCGGAGGAGGAGGAGGAGGAGGAGGAAGACAAACCGACAACAGCCACAGCACTGGTCACCTTCGCATTCCTACACTCAATCCACAATTCGGAGATATTCCGGGTTTTTTACAGAACCTTTTGGTAAATAGAGTATAAACTTGTTTTCGCTTGACAAATTGACGAGCTAAACCTACAGGACTGGTCATCCTGATACGCATCTTCTGCGTTCTGTAAATATGGCCTCTGCCTCGTTCCTGAGCGCATGGCAGCGTCTGGTTTGCATCAAGCATTCCTAACGGCTTCCTCACATGGAGTGCATGGCTGTAAACACAACAGGCGGGGAGCAATAGGAGAACTCGAGACAAAACCCCAAAACGTTTCGAACCCGGTATCAACTGGGGCTGCAACCTGGGCACATGTGAGGACAGGGGGCGGGGCCATGTGAGGACAGGGGGCGGGGCCATGTGAGGACAGGGGGCGGGGCCAGGTGAGGACAGGGGGCGGGGCCATGTGAGGACAGGGGGCGGGGCTGAGAGGTGTGGAGGGTCGAGGGGAAGACGCCGCCGGTGGGGCTATTACAGGAAGCGCGTTGAATGGACTTCTCGACAACACCCGCTTCGGTGGAAAGGGTGCAACCTGTTCCCTCTCCCCCTACATGGAGTGTGTCGAGTTCCCACAGTCCTGAAAAAGACCATTAGGAGCATTCTTATGTGACAAAGACAGGAACAAAAGAAAGGCCTGTCTCCATTTCAGTCCCGCTACAATTATACGCTGACTGAATAGTGAGTGCTTATGACATTCCTTCAAATGAAGCCACTCACTTGAAAAGCATGCATGCGACAGGGGGGGGGGGGGGGGGGGTCAGTGTTCCTCCACTCTTTAGGGCGGAGGAAGTGGAAGTGTTTGAAAATATGTCTCTTTTCCCCCCCGTCGGAGATCCGTGAAACAGGCTTATCAAAACAGGAATAAGTCTCAAATCAACAGCTAATAAGCCGGCCGCCTGGCCCTTTACGCCGCGACTCCGTAATTCCCCCGGCTGTTAATTGGCTGGGGTGTGAGGGCTAGTTAGCGCGCCGCGGAGGCCAGCTCTGGAGCGCCGGTCCCCGTGCCGACGGGCCGATTTATGGGCTCGGCTGACGGCTCTGACACTTTCATGTCCACCCTCCCATGTGGCGGGCACAAATGAGCTGACCTTTAACACATCTTACACCAGGCCAACAGGCTTTACAGAGCAGACACACACACAGTGACCCGCAAACACCTCTCCCACTACAACGTGTATAAGCTCCCATCTAGAGGGTGGTTATACAGCTCAGAACCAACCAAAGACCAACACACACACACACAGAGGTTCCGAGGGCCGTTGCCTGCGTGTTTGTGGGTGTTGAAGAGGAGGAGGAGGTCTGAGAGGATGGAGGTCTGAGAGGATGGAGGAGGTCTGAGAGGATGGAGGAGGTCTGAGAGGATGGAGGAGGTCTGAGAGGATGGAGGAGGTCTGAGAGGATGGAGGTCTGGAGGATGGAGGAGGTCTGGGAGGATGGAGGAGGTCTGAGAGGATGGAGGAGGTCTGAGAGGATGGAGGAGGTCTGAGAGGATGGAGGAGGTCTGAGAGGATGGAGGAGGTCTGAGAGGATGGAGGAGGTCTGGGAGGATGGAGGAGGTCTGAGAGGATGGAGGAGGTCTGAGAGGATGGAGGAGGTCTGAGAGGATGGAGGAGGTCTGAGAGGATGGAGGAGGTCTGGGAGGATGGAGGAGGTCTGAGAGGATGGAGGAGGTCTGGGAGGATGGAGGAGGTCTGAGAGGATGGAGGAGGTCTGAGAGGATGGAGGAGGTCTGAGGATGGAGGAGGCAGGGTTTGGGAGGTGCTCCCTACAGCCACAGGTCTCTGTGCACGAGCAATTAGAGAGGCAGCCGGTCATTAAACAGCAAGATTAATGTCTTGTGATCCACAAGGCTCCGGGGGGGGCTCTGCAGGGCTTTTCCTCACCGCTGGCTCGCTCTCTCTCTCCTTTCTCCTTCCCCCTCTCCCCATCTCAGAGCACAGTGAGCACCACTGGTGCACCGCAAAGTCCCCATTACTAATTAAGGAATATTTCCTGAGAGAGAGAGATACAGAGAGAGAGACGGAGGGTAAAAGAGAGAGAGCGAGTCCGCGCCCAGGGCGCAGGCTGCACGCATGGCCGCGTCCCCTGTGCCAGGCAGCCAGTGGAGATCCATCAGAGAGCAGAGGGGTGGTGGTGGGGGTCAGGGGCAAGAGATAAGCCTTGGAAAATGGATCCCAGAGCACAAAAGGCATCATACCACCTCCTGCCCCCCCCCCCCTGACCAGTGGATGGGATTTATCTATTCATCAGTCTTGGGGTTTCATGGCCGACACTTAAAACTGACTCCAACTGGAGCACTTACAATCCTGTGCCGGGGCTAACAGGGCATATCGTTCTCCAATTATCTTAGATACACATCAACACCCACCATGCAACCACAGGCAGCTGAAGTGAAGTTTAAACAACCTCCGGTGACTCACCATCTCCAGAAGGCGTCACAGTCAAACAACACAGGGAAAAAAATACTGTTCAGATGCTTACTGGGAAGAAATAAAAACGAGACAGGCCAAACAGGATTCTTCTCTCTCTCTCTCTCTCTCTCTCTCTCTCTCTCTCTCTCTCTCTCTCTCTCTCTCTCTCTCTGTATGTCTCTCTCTGTATGTCTCTCTCTCTCTCTCTCTCTCTCTCTCTCTCTCTCTCTCTCTCTAGCAACGTGAGCGGCGCTTTACCTAGGCCGTTCTTATTATCCGTGCCTGGAGATAGCGACCGCCCTTATCATGTGACGTCGGCCCGGGATGAGAGATTGGGAGTCGCGCTGGGGAAGGTAGAAAGAGCAAGTTTCCAAACCAGTTCCTCTTGTCAACACTTAGCCCGGAGGATCAGCCCTGAGAGAGCCACTCAGAGACACGAGAGCTCTGAAAACAGTGTGTGCTACGCCTCCTCCTCCGTCATGCAGGGCACACACACACACACACACACACACCTTTCCATTTTTTCCATTAAAAGCAAAACTCGTCCCTTCAATACTGCCATCTTCATAACTCAGACAAAGGCCAGAGGAAAATAGGCCTGCATAAATTGATGGGATGTTTGCTTCTAACGGGTGTGGGGGGGGGGGGGGGGGCTATCCTGATGTGATCCTGCTGATGCCTGAGGTGGACTAGACACCGGGATTCAGATGCTGGCCGCGTCCGAATCTGCCATCCAGAAGCTTCCGGATTGTCAGTTCTGGAGGGCCTGACGTATTCGGGGTTTAGGGATTCGAGAAAAAGAAGGTCAAACTTTGTCTCTGTCTGTCCTCAAGCCGACTGGAATGCGCCCTTTAGGAACTGAGAGCTGCCCCTGATGGAGTGGGGGGGTAGGGGTGCATAGCGCGCCAGTTTAGATCCCACGTCAGTGTTCTCTCTGAGTCACCGAGCGTGCGGGGGAACACCCTCGGGAGTCAGGCCGGGCAGCGAGGACGAGAACACAAGTATTCCTGCGTCCCCTCGAATGGAGGCAATTTCGCGTGAAAACCCCCCAAACAATACTGTTGATGTTGCGCTCGGACAGGAGGGGTGTTCGGAGAGCGGCCCCTCCCTCCTTCTCGCTCCTCGGTGGATCCCGTGGGGTCTGACCCAACACGCAGTAATGAATGGATCTGTGTGCTGCTCAGTTTCTCCAGTCCCCCGGGGGGGGGGGGGGGGTAACACGGTGGAGATGACTGGGCTGATAGCACATCCCGGTCTACAGACGACTCTCTCCCCCCACCCTTTCCTCCTCCTCTCCCTTTTAACCTCGCCCAGCCTAGGACCTTAGAGCCCCCCCCCCTCCCCCCCCCCCCTTCGCAACCAGGGCCCTGCTGGGTCCCGGCGGTGTGATGGGAACTGTGTGTGCGCGGTGGCAGCAATGGGTAAACAGACAAATGAGGGCTCTGGCCTGACAGGGAAAGTTTAATTTCCGCCTCACCTACTGGGGAGAGGCTGAACGTCTGGGAGCGGCGGGGGGGGAGAACGCCGAGCGCTGATTGGGCCCTGGGCTCTCCCGGGGGCCGGCGTGGAGAGGAAGCCTGAGCAGGTAGGACTGCTTCCTCTCCACAGAGGGAAGGCAGAACGACAAACAAACAAAACGAGAGGGATGGAGGGAGGCCACCGGCAACAGTACCCCCCCCCCCCCCCCCCCCCCCACTCCCTGGCAGAGTGGGGCAGCAAGGGAGGGGGGGGGTGACGTGAGTGGCATGGCCAGGAACAGAGGAGAGCTGAACTGCTGAAGCAATTACCCTCACGGACAGACCTCAATTCCTCATTTCTGGGCTAAAAAGATCAGTGGCTCTTTGAGGAAGGCAACTACTTAACTCCAGATCTGAGCCCCAGCTCTGAGGACGCCCCTGGATAGTGGAAAGGGAGAGACAGAGAGAGATAGATAGACAGAGAGAGAGAGAGACAGAGGAGAGAGAGACAGAGACAGAGAGAGAGAGAAGGGGGATGGGGGCAGGAGAAGATGATGAAGGAGGAGAGGGGGGGGGGGAGAGAGAGAGATCATTTGCATACGAATACCATTCCTGTGCTGTACTGACCAGGGGGGGAGACACTGGTTTAATTTAGCTATCGCGTTCACTTGCTCCGGAATAATTTTTGGCGCATGGCCGGAGGAAGATTAGAATTGCTTTTCTCTCTGGAGTTGTGTTGGAGAACAGGGGGAGAGAGTGTGCCCCAGCGGAGGAGAGGGGGAGAGAGTGTGCCCCAGCGGAGGAGGAGAGGGGGAGAGTGTGTGCCCCAGCGGAGGAGAGGGGGAGAGTGTGCCCCAGCGGAGGAGGAGAGGGGGAGAATGTGCCCCAGCGCAGGAGGACAGAGGGAGAGTGTGTGCCCCAGCGGAGGAGGAGAGGGGGAGAGTGTGTGCCCCAGCGGAGGAGAGGGGGAGAGTGTGCCCCAGCGGAGGAGGAGAGGGGGAGAGTGTGCCCCAGCGGAGGAGGAGAGGGGGAGAGTGTGTGCCCCAGCGGAGGAGGAGAGGGGGAGAGTGTACCCCAGCGCAGGAGGACAGAGGGAGAGTGTCCCCCAGCGCAGGAGGACAGAGGGAGAGTGTCCCCCAGCGCAGGAGGACAGAGGGAGAGAGTGTCCCCCAGCGCAGGAGGACAGAGGCAGAGAGTGTCCCCCAGCGCAGGAGGACAGAGGGAGAGAGTGTGCCCCAGCGCAGGAGGACAGAGGGAGAGAGTGTCCCCCAGCGCAGGAGGACAGAGGGAGAGAGTGTCCCCCAGCGCAGGAGGACAGAGGGAGAGAGTGTGCCCCAGCGCAGGAGGACAGAGGGAGAGAGTGTGCCCCAGCGCAGGAGGACAGAGGGAGAGAGTGTCCCCCAGCGCAGGAGGACAGAGGGAGAGAGTGTGCCCCAGCGCAGGAGGACAGAGGGAGAGAGTGTGCCCCAGCGCAGGAGGACAGAGGGAGAGAGTGTCCCCCAGCGCAGGAGGACAGAGGGAGAGAGTGTCCCCCAGCGCAGGAGGACAGAGGGAGAGAGTGTCCCCCAGCGCAGGAGGACAGAGGGAGAGAGTGTGCCCCAGCGCAGGAGGACAGAGGGAGAGAGTGTGCCCCAGCGCAGGAGGACAGAGGGAGAGAGTGTCCCCCAGCGCAGGAGGACAGAGGGAGAGAGTGTGCCCCAGCGCAGGAGGACAGAGGGAGAGAGTGTGCCCCAGCGCAGGAGGACAGAGGGAGAGAGTGTCCCCCAGCGCAGGAGGACAGAGGGAGAGAGTGTCCCCCAGCGCAGGAGGACAGAGGGAGAGAGTGTCCCCCAGCGCAGGAGGACAGAGGGAGAGAGTGTCCCCCAGCGCAGGAGGACAGAGGGAGAGAGTGTGCCCCAGCGCAGGAGGACAGAGGGAGAGAGTGTCCCCCAGCGCAGGAGGACAGAGGGAGAGAGTGTGCCCCAGCGCAGGAGGACAGAGGGAGAGAGTGTCCCCCAGCGCAGGAGGACAGAGGGAGAGAGTGTGCCCCAGCGCAGGAGGACAGAGGGAGAGAGTGTCCCCCAGCGCAGGAGGACAGAGGGAGAGAGTGTGCCCCAGCGCAGGAGGACAGAGGGAGAGAGTGTCCCCCAGCGCAGGAGGACAGAGGGAGAGAGTGTGCCCCAGCGCAGGAGGACAGAGGGAGAGAGTGTCCCCCAGCGCAGGAGGACAGAGGGAGAGAGTGTGCCCCAGAGGAGGAGAACAGGGGCTGATCCCAGGCCCTGGCCCCCACTGCCCTCTCTCTCAGCGCTGCTTGAATGGTGATTAAGTATCAGGCGTTCAAATATCCCTCAACCCCCAACCCCCACTTCCCAGCTCCCCTCCTTCACCTCTTTCTTTCCCCCCCGCTCTATACTTCCGTCTCCCTCGGAGAGAAGGGATTAGTGGCACTCTGGTTTGAAGGAAATGGCACTTGCTTGAAACGAGCCGTCTTTTCACAGGCTGCTAATCTAACGAGCGGACGGCGTTACGGCGGCCCCCATGAGAAGGGGGCGGAGGCGCCTCGCGTTTGCCACCAACGCCGCGACACAGAAGCAAAAGAGTTTTTTTTCCGAAAAGCGTTTGCGTGTCTTTGGGGTCCACCCTGACCCGGTCTCACCACCGCCACTTCCTGTCTGACACTTCACACTCCCCCCTCCTCCCCCCCCGCCGGGGCACGCCACCGAGATCCCTCAGAGGCCGCGGCCTGTCAGTCATCGCCCTGGATACGGGATGGGGCCATCCCAGTGGTGCAGAAAACACACACGCTTCAGGCTACAACACTGTACTGTCAGAGAGGCCAGGGAGGGGAGGGGGGGGACACAGGTTCACACCTCAGGCTGGTGATGTAGGGGTCACGACCTCTGTGTGTTCCCAGGGCTCACAGCTCCCCATCACACCAGGATGATAAGAAGGGAGGGGGAGAGATCAGTCGAGTAAGGCTGATATGCTGCTTCCAAAACAGGAAAACACGAGTGGTTACGTCACCAACCAGCTGGGAGCCATTCACACCCCAAGAGGAAGTCAGACATACACACACACACCACACACGTGTGTGTACACACATCCAGACGCAATGTTTTTAAGTGGTGGGAGTCAAATGGCTGAGTGGTTAGGGAATCAGGCTATTAATCCGAAGGTTGCCGGTTCGATTCCCGGCCGTGAAACATTAAGTTGTGTCCTTGGGCAAGGCACTACACCCTACTTGCCTCGGGGGGAATGTCCCTGTACTTACTGTAAGTCGCTCTGGATAAGAGCGTCTGCTAAAATGACCAAATGTAAATGTAAGATAGGCTGACGATCTCGGGATGTGTGTGTGTGGTCTAAACATGGCATGGCTTCCCAGATGAATCAAGAGCACAGGTTCAATCCAGATGTCCACAGCGCGTATCCCTGCTCCTCCACATCATGTAGTCGCACGCTTCCATGTGATGGAGACCTGGATCCAGCCATGTGGAAACCCTCCCCCCTCCCCACGGAGACAATCATTCCTGCGGAGGGGGCCAGGCCAGGCCAGGCCAGGCTGCAGGTTCTTAGAGCCTGGCCCTGCAGGCTGTCACCTGGCCCTGCAGGCTGTCACCTGGCCCTGCTCTCTGCCTCCAGCCCACAGGGTGTTGTTATGAAGGAGGGCTGGCTGACTGAATGGCTAGCTGAGGCGAGAGACTGGGAGTTCAATCTCGCCGCCAGAGCGCATGAATAAAGATGGCCTCCGTCCATCGGCCGCCGCTGGGGAAGACGAAGGGGGTGGAGGGGAGGGAGGCCAGACCTCCATGATGCGTTTCTGCATCGGCGCTCCTGCATGTTCCATCTTCCACGCCTCCCCCTCCTCCTCTCCCTCTCCCTCCTCTTCTCCCTCCTCCTACTCTCCTGACTGGGATGATGCAGCTTTCTTGTTCTGCCTCGACCGACACAAAGTCGCGGGGCGCTGGAGGGCGGGAGCCTCTTAGATGCCGTGATAAGACTGGCACACTCACACACACACACACACGTGCAGGCACACAAGCAACAAGACGAGAATACCTGAGTCTTTCAAGCTGCAGCCAGCCAGACAAACAAAACTCAGAAGATAAAAGAAGACAAACAGACAGACAAGACCGACTGCAGGAGTTCACCTGTTGGTGTTGCCAACAAGGTTGGTCTCCGAGCTACAGAGCATGATGGACTGTGTGTGTGTGTGTGTGTGTGAGTGTGAGTGTAGGGAGGAGAGGGGCCACAAATGAAGGCCTATCAGGTTACCCAGCCTTTAACACCTCCTAAGCTCTCACTTACAGGGAATGGATATCCCCGGCTCTCTGTGCGTCAGACCTGACAATCAAACTCCGGACCGTGGAATATTTCTGGTGATTATACCTCAGGCAGACCTGTCAGGGCCCGGCGCCGGTACACGGGGGCTCCCGTCACCACGGGGCTGAGCCCCCCCTCCTTCATTATCGTTCTACAATCACCGCCGGTCGGCACGGTTCTATAACCTTAAGTGTATGGATTAGAAGGAGCTCTGAGAGGAGAAGGAAATCTCACTCTCGTCGTCTTCGTTTCCGTGTATCAGCCGTGGGCGCGGGGGGGAGACACTGGGGCCAAGCCTGGTCGCCCCAGATCTGACCCGGGTTCTCCTCTCTCTCTCACTCACCCCCCCCCCCCCCCATGTTATTTCACCCCCCCCCTCGAAGAAGCCCACGACTGCGGGCGCCGACATTCGACGTCGGCGCGAAAAGAAAAACAAACTCCCACCGCTCCCCCCCCCACCCCCGCCCCCAAAAACACCCGCTTCTCCCTTCTTACCTGTGAGCTCGTGGTGGATGAGGTCGGCGAAGTTGGGATCGTCGCCCCACCAGAAGAGCCAGAGCTCGCGGCGGCCCGGCCGCTGGCTCCGCCGCCACACGCTCAGCACGTCGCCCTTCAGGCAGCGGCTGAAGCTGCACAGGATGGGGTCCTCCTCCGTCACCGGGAACAGGATGGGCGCCGAGGTGGGCCCCTGCCACACGAAGCGCTTCCATTTGATCCCTGTCAGGTCAGCCTGGAGGACGGGGGGGGAGAAGGGCCAGAGGGCTGTGTTAGCATGTGTGTGTGTGTGTTGGGGGAGAGTGTTCCAGGAGCCACTCAGCTGCCGTGGGTAAGCAGCTGCTGAGCAGCGTTTAAAGAACAGGCATTAATCCTCTTTTATGGAGCGCCTTTGCGAGGAACACTTATGACAAGGGGCCACAGACCCAGGAAGAAGTAGCCCAGAGAGCCAGCTACACAGCAGAGAGACAGAGAGCGGGCATGAGAGAGGGAGAGAGCAAGCATGAGAGAGAGCATGAGAAAAGGGAGGGAGAGAGACACACACAGGATGAGGGAGAGAGGAGAGAGAGAGAAGAAGAGAGAGGGAGGATTACTAAGAGGAGTACCAAAAGAACAGACAGCCTAAGATAATCAGCACACACGCGGCGCAACATGACGCTGACAGCCAGAAAGACCGCAAAAAAAACGCCATCGTCGTTTTGGGTACAACATCGTGGGATCGATTTCGGCATGAACACGCTGTTCTAGCCTCGGAAGAAAGAAGAAAAAAACAACTCATGCTTAAACGAGGGTTTGGCCATTGTAATCCTTTTTAATAACAAGTGCTTTGGGTGCTGTGGCTTTTATGGGGGGGGGGGGGGGGACGACGACAAAACATGAGACCCTTTAACAGGCCATAAATCAACACCATGGTTATTAAGTGTAAAAGGAGAAACACTCAGCTCTACCGCTACCAGCAGTCAGACAGACAAACAGCCGGCCAGCCAGCCAGCTAGCGACATTCACCTGACACATTAGCACCATCACAGCAAAACAACAGCATCCCGCGGTCGCCACAGCAAAACGCAGGCGGCCACGTGCCGTGCACCCTCGTACCGCGCTCGCCTTGCCCCCCTCTGTCTAATCAGGCTGCAGACATGTTCCCTCGTCGGCCTGTTGGCCAACTGGGACCGCGCCGAACCTTATCTCGCCGCGAGGGCCCTCTCTGCTTTGCGGCTGGGAGACCGTTTGCGAGTTGACAAACTTTTCCTTTTTTTTCTCGCAAGAGTAGCCAATTAACCTATTCCATTCGTGGGGGTAAAACTGAAATCAATTTCCGACGCTCTGAGCGTGAGATTAACTACGGTTTTCGGTGCACTACTGGAGCGGTGGTCTTTAGGCTCAGAGGGATAAGCTGTGAGATTTGTGGTGGGGTTGTGTGGGGGGAGGAGGAGGGGGGGGGGCGGGGATGGGGGGAGGGGAGGAATTGTCAAAACAAAACTCTCTGTGGTGTGAACTGGAGCAGAGCTGGATCACAACAAGTTGTCCACTCTGGTGAGGGCGAGGGCCCAGGCGCGGGGCGGTGGGCCTGAACTGGAACTCGATTCGAAACGTGTAAAAACACGACCCCCCCAGCGCTCCCCCCTGGTTTTCACTTCGTCGTGAAACAATCAATCGTGCGCCCCGGAAACAACTTTATTCAACACAGGCCCTTTTATTTCCGCGCTCACACTTGTTTCTCCATTAAACACCAACAAGGACTGGCAATGCGTGCAAAGAGCCCGAGAGCCACTCACATCACTGTCACGTTATCATGAATTATCAATTCATCAAGCTGCACGATATGCAATATCTCCTAACAGGAATCCTGCCCAAGGGCACTCACACACAAGTCGAAGCCAAAAAACACAAGTCTTGGTTCGTCCACTTCCCGGCACACATACGTCGTTTGGCGCTGAGTACACGCTATAATTAGGCTACTGCGACTATCTCCTCATCTCCCTGCAGCCTACAGTGGTGGTGGTGGTGGTGGTGGAAGGGGACTCCTCTGGAACCTGCACCTTGCAAGGAAACATCTGTTCACACAATGAGTAGAGTGAAACCAGACTGGAGAGGGAGAAAACTGCCGTTGAAGAAGGAGCCTTGGGTTGTGCACGGCAGCCTTGTTCGAAGAGAAAGGGTATTTAAGAGTATCCCTGCATCGTAGCTACGGTGTGTTTCGAAGCTAATCTGACGTTTTCACTGTCTGTGTGGCCATTCATTTACATTCAGTCATTTAGCAGACGCTCTTATCCAGAGCGACTTACAGGAAGTACAGGGACATTCCCCCGAGGCAAGTAGGGTGAAGTGCCTTGCCCAAGGACACAACGTCAGTCGGCATGACCGGGAATCAAACTGGCAACCTTCGGATTACTAGCCCGACTCCCTCACCGCTCAGCCAACTGACTCCCATTCACGGTTCGAATAGCCCTCCTTCCCTGTCAAAGATCAAATCGGGGCTGTCAATCCATAGCTGGTCTCAGCAAGCACTAAGTGGCAATCTCCACGAAGCAGATTGCTCTATCAAAAGGTATCAATCCGTCTCCTCACAATACTAGTCTCCATAGAAACATTAATGCTGTGTGAGTGTATGCTGAAGAAACCCTTCTATCAACTTGAAACTGTGATGTGTGTGCCTGTGTCCAAAGTGTGTGTGTGTGTGTGTGTGTGTGCGCGCAATGCAAAGTGTCCCAGCAAAAAGACAACTGCAGGCGTCGAGTCAAGTTTCGCTTTTCAAACAGAAAGGCAAAACCCACATTGCAGCTTTCGTGACATCTGAGGGAAGAGCCTTTTGACGGACTCAGGATGTTGACTCGAAGCTGTCCGGATTTGGGGGTCGTGACCTCTGCTCTCGTCAGCTGCTCACCTTTGCTCTTCCAGCTCAGGGCTCCAGCTCCCAATGAAAAGGTGAAGCACAAACACCTGCCTGCCTGCCGTCCCCCCCTGGCCCGACACCAGCAACAGGTGAAGTCCCTCAAAGAATCTAAGACACCCTGCAGCCACCACCACCACCACCACCACCACCTCTCCCTCCCACTCTCACTCTCTCTGTCACTGAAGAGTAGCACCAGAGGCACCAGCATGGCACACATAAAAGTAACAAGTGTCTGTTTACACATTGCACTACGGAGTACGCAAATCCTGTTGGTCACATATATCCTCCCTTTTTGACCACATTTTTCGCTGCACCGTTCGGGTTCCCGTTCAGGCAGAGTCAAGTGTTGGATAAGCTAATAACAACTTCAAAGAAGTTGAACAAAGTCCAGATCTAAAACTACAACATACATAATAACGTAGATTTATACCAGTTTACCGTACACACTATTTAGGCATGATTTAGATTATCATTATCAAGAAGGAGTTTTTCCATTCATTAGCAGTAGTCATAGAAAAGCTATGGAACAAGTGTCATGCTGTCTTTGCATTCGTACACCACATTTCATTCGTCTGTTTATCATGACTCATAAAATATTCTTCCACTTGACCATCTGACACTTAGCTGAACAACATAAACCAGCATTCAATACAAACTTATTAAAACTTTGATGAGTAATCTTTCCTTTTACCTTCCCTGGCAAGACATCCTACACATTATAAACATGTGTTTGTTATTATACTACAAGCAAGCGGAATATGACGCTTAATACGTAAGCCTTCGTTGTTATGTTCCTTAAAAGGTTGTTGGTAGCAGGTGTGCTGTGACCCGGGTATTGAAGCCATGTGAGCGCGATCCAACTTTTCAAATGCATCTCAGCAACGATCTGGAATTAAGAGTACACGACATGCTCTCCTGCATACTAAACTTGACAACTCGCAACTAAGAAAACAGTTGCTGATGCGCACAGTTCCATGAATTTTAAAGAGCTAGAGAGCCGTTACAAAGATCTGGGACTTAAGCGAGTCTGGTTAATTCTCATTATACAATTCTTTCCTCGTTCCTTGGTGTGTGGCAAGTCAAAACACACAAAACAATACTGACTGCCTGCTGTTGCACACCGAAAGACAGACGCCAGTAAATACAATTTTGCCAGCTAGTTAAAACATGTATGACGTTGCTGTACTGTTGAGTGTTGTTTGACATTTAAAATAAATTACGCTATTTACTCCGAAAAACGAATCGAAGTGACATGTCGAGAAGCCGATGTTCACTAGGCTTTTATTTTCACAGAATGCTAACGCTGCATGTTAGCCTGCTGTGTGTGTGTGTGTGTGTGTGTGTGTGTGTATCTGTTTGCTTCTGCAAAACGAGCACAACAAAGCTGGGCAGGCTGCTAGCTCTGCTGCTAAAGGGTTTGGTTTTCAGGTCACCGGTTGCACAATGCATTGAGCTATTACAAAAATGCAAATAATTGTATAATGATAATCTATGCAGCATGGTTAGTAATCCAGCAGGATCATCAATACTGCCTTGCTATCTTGCAAGCTGCTTGCACTTTTGCAGAGGCAACAGTAACATTCATGATTGCGTGCAGGTGCTAGTAACACACCTCACTGACACTGTATTGTCCTCGTTAGTCATGCATAACCTCGCATTATCTGTCAGAACCCAAATATTACTTAATGAATGATGGTGTAAATGCATTGCCTTCCTATTGCTACTCGACACAGGCCATAAGCCTGCTCTCTCTGTGATATGCCTATGGCTAACATCAGCTAGCAAGCTAGCTCCTTTCAGCTAGTTAAAAATGGCTGCTTTTCCTTTAGTTTTAAATCTCTTACCAGACAGAATAGATTGGAATGGCAATCCTCCAAGCTGGCCCCGTTTGGTACAAAACAAGAACTCATCCTTTCACAGCGCGATCGAACGCTCCATCATTTCAGTTCCCGGGAAATAAAGAACGATTTGTTTTGGGTTTTGTAAAATGTAAGCAGGCTAATCAAAGAGAATAATTTTTTAACAATCGGTTGGAGATAGTAATTCAACAACCTTAGATTGCTATGGTCTGACAAAATTTAAAAGCAGTTAAAATGCAGTCTTCACAGTCTCAATGCCGACCTCTCAAACGTACTTGAAGTAAAAATTTAAAGGGAGCGAAAAATGCTCTTAAAACAAAAAGAAAAGGAGAGAGCAAAGAAGCAACTCTCCCCCTCCCCCTTAGCTTAAAACGGTCTTTGCTAGAAACGTCCCTCTATCTCTCCATCATCAACTCCGATCTAAAAACGAAATACATCCTTTAAATCGATCGAAATCTGGCGTACGCCTATATTTTCGTAGTTATTTTAACCATTATTTGGGTCTCTGTTCCTGCTGGTTTCCATTTGAATTCATGGATTCCTTTCTTTAATGGCGGCCACAGGGACAACTCAGCCTCCCAAAGCCTATTGGCTCATTCGTGGTCATGAGGGGTGTAATAACACTGTAACTGATGGGTATTGCCGCTAGGCGAGAGCAAGTGGCGCTACTGAGCAACCAGATTTTGTTACTAATGATCAAACCTTTAAACTTGCCGACTTTCATAGTGCTCCACCTAGTGCAATCTCAAAGAAATGTATCTGTGCTACATCGGTGATTATGCCCTTGCGACAGCAATCTGCTAATTCAAATTGATAAGGCTACTTGTGCTAAGATACAACATTTATTTTTGACGTGGAAACATCGCAGCCTTGTTGAACTACTAGAGACGCGTGTGGAGCATGTCATCATTTGTATTTACCAGGATGAGATGATCAATGCTTGTAATTACGAGTACATTCCTGTACAATACTCCTC
This sequence comes from Osmerus mordax, assembly GCF_038355195.1. NCBI lineage: Eukaryota > Metazoa > Chordata > Actinopteri > Osmeriformes > Osmeridae > Osmerus > Osmerus mordax. The sequence continues at coordinate 14,227 of NW_027120450.1, read as the reverse complement.
TGCCCGTCAGACATGAGTACACAATTGAGACAGTCAAGCTAAAATGTGCGTGGATAATGTCTAAAACTAAATATGCAAAAGGTCACGTTAATGTAATTTAAGCGCACTCAATTCTTCCTGATATAAAAGGTTTTAAACAAAAACAAATGTTTGGTAATTGGCTCTTGAACATAACATGCCAACCGCAAGTATCTTCCAAACAACTGTCACTTAATTCTGAGTCTGCTACAATCCCTCCCCTCTCTCACCTAGATTCCAGGAACCTCCAGATAATAATGAAAGCACTTTGTCAAACTAGATGATCCCCAGTCAAAGTCATGGCCTATCCCATTTGTTCGCCCCTGCGGTGGTATTGTTCAGTCTCTGAAGGTCTAGATACCTATCTGATGGGTTTCCCATCATCAGTGATTCTGATCTGATCCAGGCGGGTTGAGCTCCTGCTCTCATGGATAAATCTCCCAGCAGACAAGCCTGATTATCTCACATTCTCTGCTCCTCTATCATCCCTCCCTTAGATATGAAAAACAATTGTGGAATGATGGTATCTGTGGTAGATTGTTTAACAGACAAACATCTGATGGGTGCACTGATAAGGGGAATTGTCGTAGCTCTGTGACTAATGGGAGACTGTAATATTGTCGACCCAGACCAGATTGTTATCATATCTGCTGATAGTTTTCCTTTCACGTATCACCTTAAAAAGCACGAGAGGCCTGTCATAAAAGGCTGTGGACCACGAGGAAAGTGGTGGGACGTGTTCAAAGTTGGACAAGCGTTTTTGTGACATCTGATTGGCCACGCTCTGCAGTCCCCCTATCTGTCCTCTTAAAAAGAGCTGTGCGGCATTTTATCAGAGGGAAGAATATCACTGTGCTGTGACTAAACCTTGTGGAAAGTCAAGAATACATCTGTGGTTCTTCCTGCGATGGGTGCATGGGGACTGCATGGGAGGAACGTGTGTTCAGATAGGGCTGAGAAACGGCAACAAGTGACGCGGGATGTAGCGGCTGATTTGGTCACAAACGAGATAAACACGGAGGGCTGAGTGGAATGGCATCCATCCACAAACGACCACGTTGCCTCAGTTTGCGGACTCTATCAAATTGAGAACAGTATTCCAGTGAGAGAAAGAAGGGGGGAGCAGGGATGTAAATTCGATTACTGAAAGTTTGAATCAGCTTTTCCTGGAGCCAGGCTTAAGACATCCAATTGTGTGTGTGTGTATGTGTGTATGAGAGAGAGAGGAGGGGGGGGGGGGGCAGACAGGCAGGGAAAGACCCGACAAAGAGCCTCTTCGAGTCAAGAGGGTGACCTTAAAGCGAGAGACAGGGTGAACATTGCTGTTGCAGAAGTCACATGACGTTCTTCAGAAAGCTTTCTGTCAATCAATAGAATTGACCATCCAAGAAAGCTCTCTTTCTCTCTCTCTCTCTCTCTCTCTCTCTCTCTCTCTCTCTCTCTCTCTCTCTCTCTCTCTCTCTCTCTCTCTCTCTCTCTCTCTCTCGACAGACACACAGCTGCTATGAGGGGCCAGCCATCATCAGCCAGCAACGCTGGAGGCCAGCAATCCAAGGTCTCGAGTTCAACAGCGTAGCTCATGTTTACCAAAGCTAAGTGGTTCTATCCCTTTCTAAGTCTCAGCAGTGGCGGAATGGGATTGGTAATTAAGAGGGTCAACAAGAGCGCCATGTTCAAATAAAGCAGCACCACCCACCCCTCATGTCGTCACACACATCTCAGCCCCGTATACGCACACATGCGGCCCACACACCCAATACGACACCACGATACGATTGTAAACAGCGATTGGGACACCGAAGATAAATCCATTATCCTATTCATTTGCCTGCATAATGATACTTGGACAAGGCTAATAATGGATTGAAATGAATTAAAGGCAATCTCGACAGCTGAGGCTGCAGTGCTTGGTGTTTGAAAAGACACTCTGGCTGGAGTTGAAAAGCGAATGCTCGTGGGGTTTACGTCTTAATTTGTTTTCTTTTTCTTCAATGGCTTTTAGCCCCCAGAGGGATATATGTATATTTTGGTTTATGTTAAAGCTTTAATTAATATTGCTCAGTGGCCTGCAATATCAGCCTGCTAATTAACTGGTGAATTAAAAAGGTTGCAATAAAAAGAAAAGAAAAAACACACACTATTAGACGTTGATTGAAAATGGCTTCAAATCAGCCTGCTAAGTTGTAGCTCGCAAAACTAAAATGCAAAGGAGATATAATTTGTTAAATCATTATAAACACCCTATATACCCTCCTAATTCCCTATTATCTTCGCAACATATTGCTGTCCATGACAAAGAAACAGGCCTCACCCAACCGATCCATATTTACTGTATTATCTAGAACATTAACAAAAGTCCCAGATGTCTCTTGTCATGTAGTTTGCCGTGCTCAGAGCGAGCCATGCTGTTAGAGGCTGGAGAGGCTGTGGAGGCTGTGGAGGCTGGCGTGGAGCCGCCTGCCTCCATCTAACCAGCGAGCGGAATGTGCTGCTTCAAAGGCCCTCTGATTGAGGGGTTAAACACAGCCTCTCAGCCCTGAGTTCCCCAATCAGGCTAATGTCCCCATTAGCGCTTCGAGCTTCTCAGGTCAGCGAAGGAATCGAGTAAAAAAAAAAAAAACGTCAAAGAAAAACGACCGTTTTGGTTGGACCCAATATTGCCGTCCTCTGTGTGAGTAATTGCTGTCCTGGCCGTCTTCCTCGTGGGCTATCCTTGCAGGGGGTGGACATACCATTGGCGCTGGACCGAGCTGACTCCCTCCTCGTGTCCAGCTCGTCCAGTCAGGAGCTGCTTTGTGCGAGGGTCTGTGGGGCACAGATGGAGCCAGCTACTGGCAAACGGCCCTCTTTTTGAACTGTGTCAGATTGTGTCACTCAAAGGCAGTTGGGCCGAGCAGCGCTCTTTCAGTTGAATCGCAGCGCCTGCCAGGGTGTGTTCCTTTGTAGTTGAAGTGCTTGGCGACACTCTTGTTTTAACCACCGGTTAGCTGCTTTGTCTGTGCGGCCCTCTGAAGTCTGTGTTTAGCCTGGCCTCCAGTGAGCTGTGTGTTCGTACCCTGCCTCGCCCTCGGCCTCCAGAGCCCAGTTGAGGCTGGAGGCCACTTGGATGGGTGCTGGCTGCCTGGTACACGGCGGGCCTGCGCTGGAACATTCCAGACACACAAATGAAGCTGTGGCCATCCCTTTGTTGTGCTGCTGACTAGACAAGAGGCTTTCTGCGGGGCGGCCGCCTCTGAAAAGACGACGTCGCGCCTCCCCGCTGGTAAGCGATCTGACACACTTTCCCCCCGCTGCAGTCTTTTAACAGTCCCCTCGTTTTTTTAGGCTCTCTACCCCCCCTCTCTCACTTTTACCATCTCACCTCACCACCCTCCTTTATTCTCCCTCCCTCTCAGATTTTCCCTCCCTCTCTCTCTCTCTCTCTCTCTCTCTCTCTCTCTCTCTCTCTCTCTCTCTCTCTCTCTTTCTCCCTCCCTCCCTCCCTCCCTCCCTCTCTCTTACATACTCACACACATTCTCACACACACACATGGTGAGCAGATGGAGGGAAGGTGTCTATATTGAAGGATTTTTTTCCCCCTCCTTAAGCAGCTTCCAGTCTGCAGAAAACAGCGTGAGATTAATACATTCAATATGAATTGTAAGCTAATGAAATGAGCTCCCCCACCTTCATTGCAACTGGAAACTGGGGGCAGTGCTGTGAGCTCCATGAGAGAATGAGATCATTGTCGAAATTGGACCATCAAAAACGGCAGTCAGCAAAAAAGAACTAAAACGGCCCTCTGTCGGAACCTGACCTGTGTAAGAGTACAACATGCCTGACATGCCTCAGCGACAGTGTGCTTTGTCATTCCCTTCTTAAGGACACAAGGAGTGACCCTTAAAGCGTGGAACATTCATAATTCCACTACCCAGAAACACCCAAACAGCCAGGCCAGAAATAGCCTATTTTCACGGATCACAAACCCATAGGAGAAAAAACAGCATAAAGGGTTTTCACTGTTTGAAAAAACAGTTGATAAGCATCTTTTATACCATTGTCTTACTTGATTAATTTCAAACAAATAGTGTTGAGTGGCACAGTAATGACTTCCACATCCAATCACAGATCCACGCCCACAGATTTAAAAGCAGTTGGGCCTTGGCTCAGTAAGAATCTGCCTGGAGCAGGGCAGCCAATGCCACTACAAAGGCCCCGTCGTATCCACATACTGGGAGGAAGACATCCAGGTTTGCACATGCTGCACTTTCTTCTGTACAGACAGTCTCCAAGCAGGGAACAGCAATTAGATCAGAAACACAAGAGGTGGAGACAGAGAGAGGCAGAGTGAAAGAGAGGGAGAGAATCATAGAGAGAGAGAGAGAGAGGGGGGGGGGGGCATGGTCAGGGTGAAATTCAAGGGCAGATGAAGAGTGAAGGGTTGTCGTGGCGTATGGCCGGAGGGCTGTTCATTTCCCCCTGAACCGGAGCACTCTCCGTGGATCAGCCCCCCCATCAGGGACCTCATCTCCTAATTGCTTAATTGGAAGCCGTCTGCGAACTGGAGAGAGCACTGGAGCCAATGTGCTCCAGATGTGTCTCTGTGTTCAGCTGATTGATAGCGAGCCATTTCCCCCAGTAGGGCTCCAGTCCTCAGGCTAGGATTGGATTGCCCCCCCCCCCCCCCCCCCCCCCCCCCCGCCCGGACCCCCCACACACAAGCATCCTGTAGCTCATCACATTAGACGATCATACACTCACGGCAGAAGTGCAACACTTGCAGAAATCCGGGGTATTAAAGGTGCACCGGCATTGATATGTATCCGGATCGTATATCAAGCAAACCCAGGATTACGCCTGAATGAAATGGCTGTCTGATCGATCGATGTTCAAAATGAAAGGTGAGATAAGAGTTACGTTAAGAGAAATGGCTGGCTTCGAAGGGCATCAGTCAGATCCTCGTCGGGCCGACCTCATGGTCATGGCACAGGTCATGGCTACCACTTCACTTCCTGTCTAACACTTGACTTCCTGTCTCAGAGGAGCATCCACGTGGCTGGGTTGTAGCAGCCAAGGAAACAGGCACAGAAACACTGTCCAAGGTTACTCACGGCATCAATATTTGATAGTGTTCCACTCAATATTTATGGTAAGGGTTTATTTGAACATATTAGCTGTTGGTCAATATGTTTACAGAGAGCTAGCCGGAGTGTTAACTGTGTACCCTAGCTTTCTTGATTATAGTAAACACACAAATCCTCTCTTGCCAAGAGAGCTTAAAAGTGAATACTGCTCATAACAGTTCTGATTACCGAGACGTAATTAAATTGTAATGGAATTTCCTTTCAGCCTAGGTGTGCGATTGTTTATAGTTACCCTAATAAACGTCAATGAAGTGCGGTCCATTTATTTCCTGTCAATAGAGGGCAGGTGGGCTAATAGATGATGATCTGCGCGTGTGTTCCTCGAGGAGGAGGTGTGGAGGTACGTGTTTGATACTATTCGTCACGGAGCAATATGCGGCGAACGCTCTCACCCTCTGCGTGCCCTCCCGTAGAGATTCACGCCCTCGCTCGACGCTCGTTCATATTCTGCATGTTTGCATCTGTCCTCGCATGGACGTTGCATCTCGTGTCCTGATCTGGTAGGAGGTCCAAGGCACTGTCACCTCATGTTTGTCAACCACCCAGAGCTGTACTGGTGTCCTACTGTACATGGGGCCTGGAGGTCTGTGTTTACTCCACCACAAGACCACAAGGGTTTGAACAAAAAGTCAGGTATGAAATGTCATGCCTCCACAAAGATAAATTCGGTTTGGTTCCGGACATATACAACTGAAATCAAAAGCATGTCCCTGTTATGAACAGTTTAGAGGCTGTATCGACAGAGCCTCTTTTGGTTTGCAAATGGCCCCTTAGATGTTTGAGTGCTTTCATAATCCTCGTAAAAAAGAGACTGGGAATAAAGGCATTGCTCACTTCAATCCTGCATCCAAGCAACAACACCTCAACACTCTCTGTCCTCAACGTATGAATGATCCAACTCAAGAATGAAATATGAATCAGAGCATAGTTTACAATACATCCAACTTGATTCGTAAGCTACAACCAATGGCAGCAGATGAATTTGTGGCAATGCTGGATGGCAACTACCTCCAAAAAATGTGCAACATACTTTTACAATGTCAACTTAGAACACAGTGACTGTGAAAGTCTACATAAGTGTACCACTCAAGAAACGAGACAAAGCCACCTCCCTCGGGACCTCTCCTCTCCCCCCATTCTCTTCCCCCCTCCTCCTCCCCCTCCCCCTCCCCCTCCCCCTCCCCCTCCCCCTCCTCCCTCCCTCCCTCTCCTCCTCCTCCTCCCCCTCCTCCTCCCCCTCCTCCCTCCTCCTCCTCCTCCTCCTCCTCCTCCTCCCCCTCCTCCCTCCCTCCCTCCCTCCCTCCTCCCCCTCCCTCTCCTCCCTCCTCCCTCCCTCCCTCCCCCCTCCTCCTCCTCCTCCTCCTCCTCCTCCTCCTCCTCCTCCTCCTCCTCCTCCCCCTCCTCCCTCCCTCCCTCCCCCCTCCTCCTCCTCCTCCTCCTCCCCCTCCTCCCTCCCTCCCCCCTCCCTCCCTCCCTCCCTCCCTCCCCCCTCCTCCTCCTTCTCCCACTCCTCCCTCCCTCCTCCTCCTCCTCCTCCCCCTCCCTCCCTCCCTCCCTCCTCCCCCTCCTCCCTCCCTCCCTCCCTCCTCCCCCTCCCCCTCCTCCCTCCCTCCCTCCTCCTCCTCCTCTCCCTGGCCTTCTCTCCCTCTACCCGCCCGTCTGATTCATCTCTCGGTGGTGTGGATGAGTCACCGCCGGGTCCAGCCAGTCACCGCGGCCTCAGAGGAAAGAAAGAGCCCAGGGGGGTGGCTCCTCCACTCTTAACACTCTGGCCTTTTTCAACTGCCCACAACAGCACATGCTACACAGTGCACACCACCAGGACGGCCCGATCCAATGCCGTTTAGCCGAGGAAACTCTCAGTGGTTTCCGAGTGGGATTTTACAGAGGCTTTGGGAATCAAACCCACAACCGGAGTGTTTGTGAGCACTGTGCCCCTCACCCCCCCCCCTCACCCCCCCCCCTCACCCCCCCCCCCCCTTCTGTTGACGCAAGGGTCTCTCTCCACATGAGTGAAGGAACAGAGAGCAGCTTCCCAGAGCAGCGAGCGAATGTGATTTCCATGTTTTTCAACCAGCCCTCTCGGTCGGAGAGGCTCACATGTTAGAGGTCCACTGGCTGCATTCATCAGCGTGCAGGGATCCTGCAGAGAGACAGGGAGGGAAGGGAAGGGGGGGGGGGGAGCGGGGGTTAACCCCTCGCAGCCCGGTCAAAACCTGGGGGCCCTGGAGACGCGTTACCGTCGAGGGTGTCGGCGACGGCCTGCGTTGTCTTTTTGAAATGCAGACTGGATGGCTGTCTGTCTCCATCGTCTCCTCATGGGTTCCGGTTGGCGGAGATGAAAAGCCTCCATGGGTTCAAGCCTCCCCCTTTTCTGTTTCTGAGGGACTGGGTGAGTGAGTGGAGGTGGGAAAGCAGGTTTTCCCCTGAGGAGGGAGAGCAAAGGAGGAGGACAGAGACAGGCAGCGTTTTGATGCCTCGCCTTTCTCGTGGTATAACCACCATCCATCATGGCTTCTCTGTCTGCTAGTGCGAAGCAGGGGCCGGGTTAAGCCCTGTCTCTGTCTGTCACCTTGACCGCTTTGCCCTTGGACGTGGACTACCGAAGCAGCCGCCCTGACCCCCTTCTTCTCGGACGCAGGGGTCTGGCCTGCTGTCTGATGTTGGGCGTCCCTTGGGCTGTCTGTAAGTCCCTCTCTCCCTCTCCCCCCCCCCCCCCCCAGCTCCTCCTGCCCTCAGGTCACAGGTAACTAGCTACCTGGCACCAGACTACAAAACATGATGGCTAATTAGTGTGACGGAGGTCAGAGGGCTGGATAAAGGGACAGCCAGGACACACTGTGGTGCAGCCCGTTCTCCCGGTTGCTTTCTAAAAGGTGCAGCGGTTTTATTTCATCGAACACAGATGGATCATCGATCGACAGTTTGATGACTTATCCCCTTGATGGAGATGTTTGGAGAAACGTTGAAAGATGATGACGGGGTATTCCGGAAGATACAGACGCAAGGTCATGTGACACACGCGGAACGCATGTCGTCAAAGCGACGCATGAGCTGCGTGAGCTGGCCGGTTGTTTTGACTTAGCGAGCGCACTCGCTCCAATTCTTTCACTTGTGGGTGTGAAATACTATGTCTTCCTCGCCGTAAAGAGCATTGTCTTTAATGTTCCAATGTTTCCTTGAACGACGTCTATATTTGTATTTCACGCGTTCTTCTGTCACAGAGTGTAAAACCCTACGCATGATGAGGGATGGGTTCTCTGGTTTGTCAGCTCAGCTTTTTTGTTTCCTGACTGCCCTTGTCTCCCTCGTCTCTCTTTCTCGTCATCACTTATTCTCCCTTCTCTCTTTCTCTGTCTCCACATAGCTCAGGGGGAACCAATTTAATGTCAGTTCTGGGCGTGTATTTAGAGGGATTTTCTATTGAAGAAATACATAATTAATGAGAAGTCTACAATTTCTTGAAGACATGCTTGCTTTTAACTTCATCCCCCTTCCCTCCCTCCCTTCCTCTCCTCACACCCGTCACCTCTCTCTCTCCGTCTCTGTCTCTGTCTTTGTCTCTCTCTCTCTCTATCTCTCTCTCTCTCTCTGTCTCACCTCCTTAGGTCCTCTCCCCCACCTTTCATGCCTCCCTCTCTCCTTCCTTCATGCCTCCCTCTCTCCTTCCTTCATGCCTCCCTCTCCTTCCTTCATGCCTCCCTCTCTCCTTCCTTCATGCCTCCCTCTCTCCTTCCTTCATGCCTCCTCCCTCTCTCCTTCCTTCATGCCTCCCTCTCTCCTTCCTTCATGCCTCCCTCTCTCCTTCATGCCTCCTCCCTCTCTCCTTCCTTCATGCCTCCCTCTCTCCTTCCTTCATGCCTCCCTCTCTCCTTCCTTCATGCCTCCCTCCCTCTCTCCTTCCTTCATGCCTCCCTCTCTCCTTCCTTCATGCCTCCCTCTCTCCTTCCTTCATGCCTCCCTCTCTCCTTCCTTCATGCCTCCCTCCCTCTCTCCTTCCTTCATGCCTCCCTCTCTCCTTCCTCATGCCTCCCTCTCTCCTTCCTTCATGCCTCCCTCTCTCCTTCCTTCATGCCTCCCCTCTCTCCTTCCCTCTCTTTCACTCCCCACAGAGAAAAAGGAATGTTTAGAATGCTGGACTACGCCGACCTCTCCTGCATTGTGTCTTCAAAATGCGTAGGCATACGTCCAGGATACATTAGATTTGCTGTTTACCTCTTACTTATGTATTTATTTATTTGCTCTTCAACAGATGATTAGTCTTCTAGGTCCCTGGTTTCATGCTAGAGTTAGCGTTTCAATTCAGCACACAGCTAGCTTATCCTGGAGTCAAAATAAGGGTCTGTCTCCAGTGGGAATTTCAGCCCACGGCAGTGGAACCACTTCTGGGGAGGGAGCAGGGAGAGGAGACGGAAGAGGAAGGAGAGGGAGAAATAAAAGAACACGCTCGCTCACGCAGATGAAAAGGGACAAAGAGACGACCGCAGAGAGGAAACAACCTCGTCCGGTGTCGACGGCCACGCGTTTGCGCGGATGACCTGCGCTCCAAACAACACCGTGACCCTGTTCACTCGATTCAACACCTCAGGTACACCGTACACCCACAGCACTGCATATACCTCCAACTCGAGCTGTTTGTCTGTAAAAATAAAACACCTTACCAGTGCATCTTAATGACAGGTAACAAATGACCCCAAGGCTTTGCTTGGTTATCGGTTGTTCATAAATCAAGGCAAACTGCACACAGGGGGTGTACGTGTGGAGATTGGTTTACTCACTAACCAGAACAAACCTAAATGACACCAATGAAGCTGCGAGGCGAGGGTTGTGATGTAGGCAGGCTGAGGGGGGAGACAGGAGGGGGGGGGGGGAGAACTGCCTTCTGTAAGCACTCTGTCACAGCGGCCACAGCTTCACCTCTCATAACCTGCGGAGCACAGACCTGAGCCAACAACCAAGGGACACTGATTGAAATGTTCCATTCCGCTGACTGATTGAAGTGACCCGCTGGAGATTAGTGCTGTGGCCTGCTATTCCACACTCAGTTTCAAGTTGTGAGGTCTCTGGATTAGCCGTTGGAGTGTATGAAAAAAATACTAACGTTTTTTTTCATTATAATTTTCCCAGCTATGCACGAAGCAGGAAACATATGGCTCATAACTGACCGGAGGATTTTGAAGACTTGTCAGTTCAAGTCATTATGGCGTTGTACCCAGCATGCATCTGGATGATGTTGTGGACATCTGGCGCACACACATCGGAAACACCGAGGTTGGAAGCCTCCAATCTGATTTAAGGGTGTTCGTTTGACCATTCATCCTCTCAGATCCCATCTTTGCTCCTTTCTGGCCTCTTCCTCCTTTTTTCCTCTGCTGCGTTGGTGGAGATGGATCCTTATGGCTGACTTTTCATTTGCCAGTGAGCTTGGCACAGGAATAATTACCTGTCTCTATGATCAATTACCTGATTACTCACCAGAAACACACAAGATGTCTGAGAACTGGAGCTCGGGCCCAGAGCAAAATGGAAGCCGGAAAGGAAGAACACACACACACACATCCCCCCCCCCCCCCCCCCCCCCACACACACACACACAGGGGATCACATTCTCCCTGGTTCCCCTAGGCAGAGCAGAGGACACTCAGCCAAGGACACTCGGTGATGCGGACCACTCAGAAGAGGAAATCCTTCAGAATAAAACCTGACACAGACAGCGAGGAAGCGTCCCTGGGCGGGACATTAGGCCCCGGCGATGCAAATCATATCCTCCACGATCAGGACGTACATCCAAACTGCCCAAATCAATAACACAGACACTCAATGTGGCCGAATGATATCAAAAGCTCATCCACCTTTTTTGGTGTGTCCGCACGTACATTCCTTTCCCTGTTCTCTCATGCAGCACACATGCAGTACAGTACAGTACAGTACACTGACCTCCAGTCCTCCAGAATCCTCCATGCTCGGGGCCCGTTTCATGACGTCAGAAGCTCTTAACCACTCATGAGCTCCCTGTCACATAAGGACCCCTGTCACCCCCCCCCCCCCCCCGTAACATCACCATATCATCTGAGCTGGCACTCAATGCCCCCCCGCCCCCACCCCCCCCTCCCCCCCAACCGAAGCAGCATGCCATCTGATTCACACAGCCTAATATTTCTTTTCCTCTTGAGGGCTTTTGACTTGTACGGCATTAATTGGGGGCAGTTGTCAGGATTGAACACACCCATCACATCTGTTTGTTCTCATCCCACTACTGACACAAGCTCCACTTCACCCGAGACTCGAATTCTCGCTCTTCCTACAACTGGTTATCTTTGATGGATTTTGAAAATTCCTCCTCTGAACCGCTGTGCACAGAACTATACACAGTACACCCAGTCAGTCAGACACGCACACGGGTCCACACAAAGAAAGCTGTGCTCGTGGCTCTCTCACGGTTATGAATAGTTCTGGTTAGTGACGGAGCGAAAACCTTGAAGCTGTCTCCTTTCAGAGGGCGCGGCAGCAGAGTGTCGGGGGAAACACAAACACAACACCATAGTCCTTTTCTTCCCCACCAGCAGACACTGACACCACATTAACATAATGTCTGCCTGCCTGCCTGCCTGCCTTCACACCTCCACACAATGAATATCATTCCACATTCAGACTCACAAAATAAGTAAATAACTACAGCGAGATAAGGTGAAGCTATTTGCTCTGACTCGTATGGCACGGTGAGAGATAAGGATGTTATGATTCTGTCTCCATAGGTCGACTAGATTGGCCTTTCCCCGCCACGGCATTTCGACTGCACGTGTCACCGTGAATAAAACCACATTTCAACCCGCGCGTATCGCCGCGAATATAACGCGACAGTCCCCAGTCTGAGGGGGAAGTCAGATCCTGTCCCGGACGGAACCCGCCGCGGGGAATATAAAACAAGAAGAAAAGACACGGCACAAAAGCACACTCTAAATGTTTTTTTTTTTTTTAAGTACGTTAAAAACACTGAGGTCCAAAAGGAATCCATTAAAGTGACAGTCAGGACCCGCGGACTGTCTCGTGTGAGCTCTCCTTCTCCCCGGGAAGCTCCCTGCCGTGCTCCCCTCCCAAGCTCTGTGTGTGACACGGCGCCATGAGCTCCATGAGGTATGACAGAGAGGAGCAGCGAGATATATCTTAACATGAGATCTTCCTCTCCCTGCCTCCCTCCCCTACTCTCCTTCCACTCCCCTCATCCACCACCTCCTCCTCCTCCTCCACTCTGCACTAACAACCCACCTCTGGGCCTATTGCACGGACGATGTTATTGCTCCAAAGGACCCAAGCTCGGGGAATCAGAACATAGATGAAATCCACTCAGCCCCAGAGCGTAGGTGCCCCTGCCAGATGCCTGTGAAGGAGGCTTTTACATTCGCCATGCCTGGATGGTAATTACAGCTCTTTAGCCTCCCCTGTCTGAAACACACACCGCACCTCCGTGTGAGGAGCGAGCAGCCGCTGACAATCCGCCCCCCCCACGGTTTTCGATAGCGACAGGCGTGTTATTAAGACGCGCCCTATAGCTTCACCGCCCAGCCTTCACGGAGGAATTTCTCGGTGGTTCTGATGCGCTTGAAGATTGCGGTTGGGGGGAAGCGCTAGACCGCGTCCGCAGCCGGCACCCGGCTCTCACCAGCCGGCACCCAGTTCTCACCAGCCAGGACCCGGCTCTCACCAGCCTGCACCCGGCTCTCACCAGCCAGGACCCGGCTCTCACCAGCCGGCACCCAGTTCTCACCAGCCAGGACCCGGCTCTCACCAGCCGGCACCCAGTTGTCACCAGCCAGGACCCGGCTCTCACCAGCCAGGACCCGGCTCTCACCAGCCAGGACCCGGCTCTCACCAGCCAGGACCCGGCTCTCACCAGCCGGCACCCAGTTCTCACCAGCCAGGACCCGGCTCTCACCAGCCAGGACCCGGCTCTCACCAGCCAGGACCCGGCTCTCACCAGCCAGGACCCGGCTCGGCAGAGGACGCCAAGACGGAGGCTCACGTGAGTTGGTCTGATAGTCACCTGGGCTGGTATTGTCACGGTGACTGTCTCAGCGTGCGGCGCGAAGCAATGCGCCGGTGAAGAAGGGGCTGGTTAATTATGCAAAGACAGGAAAGAAGGGGGGCGGGGGGGAGGAGGGGGAGGAGGAGGCGGCTCACCGCTGAGTGCCGCTCGGCCTTCTGGGAGTTTTCGCCTGCTTTGATTCCTGACACTGAGGTAGCACAGAGGCCCAGCCATCGAGGGGGGGAAAAAAGAAAGAAAGAAAGAAGAAAAGAATTAAAGAAAGAAAAAGGCAGTTGGGGGGAAGAAAGAGAGATGGGGAGAAGTAGGAAGGGGGCAGGGGGAGAGCACACACAGCATACCTCACAGCCTCTAATTAATCAGGGAGCTCGCAGCATTTGTTCACTAATTAATACAGGGCCCGTTTGAAAACGGCAACACCATACACAAACATTTAGACTTTGCGAAACAAACGAAGAGGCTTGCGCAGCGCTCAGCGCCGCCAGCGTCACGACGACACAGCTGTACTCCAACAATAGCACAACAGTGGATGTAATATTAATCATTTTCTCAAGAAAATGAGAAAAGACAATTTCTAATGGTATCAAGAATGCAAGGGTGTGTGTGTGTGTGTGAGGGGGGGAACAAAAACACAAAGGAATATTGTGTTGTTCCTTTCAAGGTCAAGTTGAACCAATTAAACTCAGCCATTCCCAGGAGCCCCAACTCGGTGTCCCTCAGAGTAAAGTGTGGTGTTTAGTTCCTGCCAGACCCTCACGTCCGACCCCCACCCTCACGTCCCACCCCCACCCCCAGACCCCAACACTGTGACCTCCTCTCACTGCTGACCAGGGAGGTCAACTCTGCATGAATAGAAAACTGGGGCAAATGGGCCGTAGGAACGGGAGTCTTATTAGCAGGGGTGCTTGGTGGGGGAGGGGTCAGGATGATGACACAACAACAGTGACACAGGCAGCTCCAGGACAGACCCCTCCACACACGCGCGCGCGCGGGCACGGACACACATGTGTGCACGCGTGCACGCGGCGCATGCACAGACACCCC
>NW_027120449.1:0-31413 GCF_038355195.1 Osmerus mordax | reverse complement strand
TACCTAGTTTCACTCCGGTATTGATTAAAACGTAGAGGGTAGCGTGTCTCTCTGCAACATAATATTAGATGCTGTAGATTGATTCGCTTTGGCTGGTGTAGTTGGTCGGAAAAGACTGGGGTAAAAGCTGTGGGTCACCTTGAACTGAGAGTAATGTCTGTTTCGATCTGGCTCTCAGTGGTGCGTCCCGTGGCTGGGGGCATTTTCTATTGTTTTGTTATGAGTTTTCTTTTCCCACTCTGTCTCCACGACATTGCCTGCTGGGGAAAATGGACCGGTGCGCTGCACCAATCAGGCCTACCTAAAACCTAAAATAACCGGTGTTGGTCTTGGTGAATATCTCCACCGGAGAAGGAGCGGATTCTGATGGGTTGTAATTAGACATACCGAGGAATCACTTAACGGTTTTTACTATCAACACCTGAGTTTTATATTTGTTGTCCTTTCGTATACATTAAAAAACCTTTGTTGCTGTTGTAACAAAAAATAAATAAATATATTTTTATGTAATCTTTTTATTTTATTTTTTGCCTACCTGGGTTATATATTATTTTCGAGCCATATTAGTTGGCAGTTGTAGTTCAGTTAATAATTGTACATTTGATATTAATAAAAAACCACGAGTCATGTTATTCTTCAATAATACAGTGTCGTTGCTCTAATAACATGCCCACTGCTTTTCACAGAGGTAGAGTAAAAGTGAAAGTACAATTAGTAGTAGTCTGTGCTAGAATATTTTTAAGAAAAACGATGTACTTTATTCAGTTCAGTTTACCTCAGAATTGCGTTTCAATCGTTCCAAAAATATATATTCAAACCTACATTTTGTCAAAAGAATTGGAAATACATTGTCCCACTCTATTTACCATTTGTTTTATTGCCATTTGTATCTGCTGTCTTGCACTGAACATTTACAAGAACAATCCCATGTAGGCCTACTTGACATGACACGCATAAACTTGTCTTGATGTCTGACAGAACAGCAGCCACTTGTTTTTGTGCATAACTAGCAACTCCGTTGTATTCTCGTTTCAAGAACCCCATTTGATTTCATCGTGGCCAATAGAACTGGGAGAGGCAAGCGAGCAATCAATCTTTGTAACGTGATGCGAGGATATGGTACGGTGAGTAAATGTTTGCGGAGGCAGTCATCCAAGCATGCAGTCAAACGAATTCTTGGAGAAAGGGAATCTATCCACGGAAGGCCTTCCTCTTTATTTCGGTCTCGCTCAACAGCAGCAGGGTATCACGCGCATTATATTCTAGCGCTCTGTGCATTTTTCATATAGACTCGCCTTTTATGTTTTATGTACGGCAGCTCTGGAGGGAACCAATGTGTGGGCGCTGCATCCGTCTGTAAGTTTACAGGGAGAACTCATTTCAGTGGGAGAACTAGAGCAGAATGCCAAACGCCGGCGCCTCTTGCAAGCACACTATCTGAGTACAAACAGAAATGATGGAAATCCAAATGGTTACATTGCCATACATTATCATCATGACTGCGTTGTTTCGTTATCAAGACGTAAAGTTTGACTGTAGGCCAGGGTAATCGGCGGTGACCTCTGACTCCGTGAGACGCCGTTAATACGAGTGTGGGCTGTTCCAAACAAACGATTTATCTCCCCAACTGTATGTATGATGGCGGGACACGAATAAAATTGACTGATTGTATATTAATGAAAACACGTTACAGCATACAGCTACAGTGGAATAAATCCCTTATTTCTATCCTAGAAACACAATTGGCATTTTTTTCTGACTCAGTCCTAACATTGGTATTTTCAATACAATTTCACACAGCACACTGAGGCGGTATAAAATATGATTGAGGTGGTATAGAATACTATAATTGCCTTAATGACAGCAAAAAAAAAAACTTAGGCTAAATATTTTCTACTTTACTTCACTGTTAGATGTCAGTCAGATATTATTTATTTCCTTCTGTGTAGCCTTCTCAGATTTCCTGTCATTTTTTATCAGATAATCTCCACTTGGCCTTGCTATCAACAGCAGCGCTCAGAGAACACAAGGATGTACGGTAGCCTGCTGATTTCACTATCTGGGTCAGAACAAGTACTGTGCTGCCCTCTAGTGTTCACTGATTGGTACTGCACTCTAGTGTTTACTGATTGGTTCTGCCAGTGTTCACTGATTGGTACCGCCCTCTAGTGTTCACTGATTGGTACTGCACTCTAGTGTTTACTGATTGGTTCTGCCAGTGTTCACTGATTGGTACCGCCCTCTAGTGTTCACTGATTGGTACCACCCTCACTGCCGCTGACCTTGGTAAATCTGAGAATGATGGCAAGTTTGAAAAGTCCTAACACTATTTTTTGAACGTCAAACGTTAGATTTTTCTTCTGGAGATACCGGCGTACTAACAGCAGCGATCTCTTTTGTAAACATGTTCTACACGGGTTCTTTGTAGAAGTTTTGAGTGTTGATTCTCACAAACAGTAATAGCGTTTGTTACACTGCTGCATCAAGTAAAGACATGTATATGTTAAACTGAATCTGCAGTGTCGTTTCCAGTGGTTACAGACAATCTGTGAGAATACTCAAGGACTTTGTGTTGACCCAGACACATAGTTAGTTACTTTTGTCCTGATCTCAGTTGTTATCAAGAAAAGCTTGTCTACTCCCCTGTCTAACAGTGAAACAAAAAGGAGGAACCATGGAGAGTGAATGAGAGAGAGAGAGAAAGAGGGGGGGAGAGAGAAAGATAAATCAATAGATGGAGATAAATCCTGAGAGTTACAGAAGACAGAGAGAAAGAAAGTGAGGGAGAGAAAGAGTGAGGGAGAGAGGGAGAGAGACAGAAAGAGAGAGAGAGAGGGAGACAGAGAGAGACAGAGAGAGACAGAGAGAGAGAGAGACAGAGAGAGAGACACAGAGAGAGAGAGAGAGAGAGAGAGAGAGAGAGAGAGAGAGAGAGAGAGAGAAATGGAGAACATAGAAGCAGATAATAAGGGAGTAAAGGAGACTAAAAAGGAGATTGGAGACCTGGCCATCGGTTGTGGTGGTGGTGGTGTGTGTGTGTGTGTGTGTGTGTGTGTGTGTGTGTGAGGGGGGTGGTGGTGTTGGCATGGGAATACCATTGGGGTTGGATAACAAGGAGAAATAGGGACTGCAGACACAGCCCAAGATGGGAAGAAACAAGACAGGAATTAGAAATGAGAGGTCCAGAACATTCTGCAGCGCATCAAGCCACGCCCCCCAGAGACCCCGGAACCTTTAGCATGAAGAAGAACAGGTCAAATCCCAGGTAGACGCCAGTGGAGGAAAAAGCATGTTTTTCACGCTTGAGCGGCTGTTCTTGAGTTTAACTGGCCTCAGCCGGCCAGACCAATGCTCCAGTCTCAGCTTGGTGCTTTGTCAATGCGCTGTGACTGATCCAGCAGCCCCCCCACATCTCCTCTCCTTAGCCTAATTAAAAGAGGATTATAGCCGGCGTGGAGTTCCCCACCACACCAACACGGCCTCCATCCCTCCCTCCCTCCATCCCTCCATTCCTCCCTCTATCCCTCCATCCCTGTGCTTTCCCAGGATAATCGCACCTCCAGGAATTGAAGGCCTTTTTTGAGTCAGGGTCCACAGCAGCCAGGGGAAACCAGGACCATCCATCCCCCAACCCCAGCCCCAGCCACATCCATCCCCCAGCCCCAGAGAGATGATCCCCCAGCCCCAGAGAGATGTGTGGGACCGGTGTTTCACGCCTGGAGTGACAGGCTATCTCAAGTTTAATGAGTGACGATTTGTAGATGGATCGGGGAAAACATCGATCTCTATTGACATTTATGCCGAACAAGCTATAGTAAAGACTGATACCATATTCAGGAATATGGCTATGGTTGATCTTAACAAATTGCCTGAACACATCACACATGGTTAAAAATATTAAATTGCATGCAAAAATGCAGTTCAGGCATTCTGCTGTGTATGTGCAAATGTAGTGTGTTGTGCCACAATCTGAACATTTTTCGTCGATAGAAAATTCCAGGCTGGTTTATCAGGGAGGCCATGTAATGTAAGCAAATATGGACGGTCAAGATGTGTACAATTTCTTTCCAGTAGGGGGTGACAAAGCATGTTTGACGATGATCAATCAAATTAAATGGCAGTGCAGCATAGAAAGAAGGGTAAAACCAATCTTGCTACAAGTAACCAAAATAAAATACAAAATTAAATCACGACACGTGACTTACGATAAGGGGATATAGTCGTATCATAAATTTTCATCTTGTAAGATAAATATGGTTATCTTATCACGAACGAACGGCTCAATATCGAATTCAATAATTTATTTTAACTAAATAATATATATATTTAGCCTATATTTTCAACGATAGTGTATGTTGGCATTATGGCGTGGGGTGACCATCCCCCTTTGACGTTGATCCTCGTGACCCATTTAGCATAGAAACTAGCAGTGGGCTACGCTAAGAACAGTTTTTTCAGACTGAGGGCGGAGACGGGCTGTAATAGCGACGCTGCTCTGGGTTAGATTGTACAGTAGCTTTTTGAAACCATGGAAGACGGCAAAGAAGTGAAAGCGGCGAAAAGACGGGAACGTCAAGCAGGTATATATCTTCCTTTATCCGTACGCCTTGCAACTCATAAGTAGGGCTAGCGACGTTTGCTTGCAATATTCTATTCCATTGCTTGCTAGCTGGCTGGATTCACTATGCGATCCGCTATTCCCATACAATTCAGCTAGCTCTTTTTTGCTAGCAGCAATCGATGATGTTGCATGTCATCAGCCAGTCCCTCTGGGTTGCATGGCAAAAAAATGCATTTTTAGCAAATTCATCAGTGTGCTACTTTTTTAGTTGAATATGCACTGAATGAGACTCATCAATTTATTACTGAGTACGATCACTAGTTGTCTATAGTTAGTGGGCAACTTGTCCTGCAGCAACACTACCGTCAACAGGTAGTCATATGATTGCCATATTTTAGAATTGAAAACAATCAACTCCCACGCTCAAATATAAAATGAGTCTGCTCTGATTAGTAGCTGGAATCGACACAATTAGAGAAATGCAAGGACCCTATAGCCAATGGTCAAAAACTCTCAAGTTTCTAAATTAGACAAAATATTCAGTTTTTCGTTATTACGGTGTGTTGTGAATGAAGTGAAGCTTTAACACGACGTTTCTCTGTAGGCTCAAGGTACGCAGATTCTGAAGGTAGGCTTCTAGGGTTAACTGCATGGCTGAGAATCAATGTGCTCGATCAATGTTGATCGAATCCTCTTGTGTCTGGTATTGGCCAAAGCGACAACGCAAATTGCATTCCGCATAACCTAATATCACAATAAATAGCCATTGATCCTTTTCGGGTGGGGTGCGTGCGAAGGGATAGTGTGTAGTGTAACTTATCTCATAAACTTATCACCCATTTGCGTTTGCATTTCGCTTGATGGATGTGAGTTAAGGAATCACAAAACTGTAACAAATCGAGTATAGAAAATCTAATGTCTAATGTAATTTGACTGCACATAACAACTAGGCACGTTTACAGTAGACCATCCATGCAGAACGGACTACCGCCAAGCCCAGTTACCAGAATTGCTTGAGTGTGCGGGTAGCGCTTGGACGGTCGCCAGCGATCGCGTTTAAGCCATTGTCATTTTGTGATGATACGTTTGATTTTCTTTCAGCCTTGGAGAACCCTGATAGTGACGTGGGGCTTTGTGGATGGGTGCTGATCGGGTTTTCCCTCTTACTGACCCTCGTCACTTTGCCCCTGTCCATATGGATGTGCATCAAGGTAATACTATGGACTGGTCAAACCCGTGTCTGGTGACAGTGAGCGTGTATGGATAACAAACCCAATACGACACTATGCTCATGGAAACGGCCACTCACCGTATCTTATGACACGAGAGACCGTCTTTGTCAGTGCGTTGTGCACACAATATCTACTCTTTAAGAGCACAAGGTGGGACAATAGCTCAGAATTAGAGAATGGCCTGGTACAAAAACGTCAAACAGTGCTATCAAGGAAATCGAAAAATCGAATATTTACTAGGTCAGTGTTTGTTTGTTTTTAACACAGATTGTGAAGGAGTACGAGCGAGCCATCATCTTTCGCCTGGGAAGGATCCTGCGCGGTGGAGCTAAAGGACCAGGTAAGTGCAGGAGTTGCTCAGTGGTTAGAGCACTTGACTGCAAACCGGGAGGTTGCAGGTTACAATCCACACTGTCTGTGCTGCCCCCTAAATTAGTTGTCCATAAGTCTTGATGAAAAGACTGCTGAAATGTTCTCAACACTGCACTTTTTTTACTGCCGCTACATATCACAAAATAGAAAGCATTTAAGACAATATTCAAGTAAAAAAAAATAGCCCTGTATATATATCTAAAAAAGTAAAAACTAAAGGTGAAAAAAATCTTGTTCTTGTAGAGTACAGCTTATTGGAATGTGGTGACCACAGTAAACAGGAAGATAACAAATTGAAACCAGCTGTAAACGTTTCTGTATGAGACTGAGTGGGTGCATGCTGCCAGCAGTACCTTGCATGCCAATGTGGAGGGTTTATTCAGCTCAACCTATAGTTCCCGCACCTTCTACGTCCCCACAGACAAACCACTGTCACGTCTGCAGACAAACCACTTTCTAGTTTCTAGTCAAGTTTCCTTAAGTGTGGTAGAACACTCACTTAATAACCGTTTAGTTGGACTCATTCCCAGCCCAACAGTGATGTTCTGTATCTCCAGTGTGTGTTGATCCTATTCAAACTCATAGTAAAAATATTAATAATCATATTATAAATATAAATAATCAAAGTCTGTAGCCTCAGCCTCTATCCTAAGCCTCAAGTCTAGCCTCTAGATCACTTGGATCTAGGGAGTCAGTTGGCTGAGCGGTTAGGGAATCGGGCTAGTAATCTGAAGGTTGCCAGTTCGATTCCCGGTCATGAAAACTGACGTTGTGTCCTTGGGAAAGGCACTTCACCCTACTTGCCTCGGGGGGAATGTCCCTGTACTTACTGTAAGTCGCTCTGGATAAGAGCGTCTGCTAAATGACTAAATGTAAATGTGGATCACTCCGTTGAGTGGTGGCATTGCAGTGCAGCCTGTGACAGTCACTCTGACGGCAGCAAGCTGTAGGAGCAGGGGTGTCCTGTAGGAGCAGGGGTGTCCTATAAGAGCAGGGGTGTCCTGTAGGAGCAGCCCTACCTCAACATGATACGCCTGGATTCCAGGACAGCTGGGATATGTGGACACGTGCAGGGTAATAATAGCCCTCTCTGCCTCTCTAAGCCTCGACCCCCTGTTCTGTTTTTGATTTCATTTTTTATGAATAGAATGTGCAGTGCTGCAGTATAAAAAGTCCAGTGTTTCAGAAAATGTTTGTTCAGTCTTTTTATGTCATTGTCTTAAAGCATTTTTGCTTTACTTTTTATTTTGTTTGTGCCTAAGGCTGTTGCCCAGTACTGTACTTCTAGGGATAGTTAGTAGATGCTACTCTGCAGACGGCAGTTCTGTGGTGGGTTCTGTGTTTCCTGAGGGCCTGCTGGTATTGGCTGAGGGCTGGACAAGAACCATCATCAGGAAAGCAGATATGACCTGTATGGTCATGGAATGGTCGGTTATTGTTTCTCCTTCCTACTGATAAATTACTGACCACCGAAATACTGTAGAACTACACACCTCTGATCCTGGGTTTTCTACTGTACTGTCAATGTGCACTGTTTGTACCTCGCTTTGGATTAAAATCTTTATATTCTCATGTAAATATTGAGGTAATTTTATCTTCTAAGCTATGGATTTTAGCATTAAAATACCTTTAAAATTACATAGAAGAGTTGTGAATGAAATACTTTGTGCAGAAACGGTTGTCAGCAAGTCAGTTCATGTTGTGTGGTTGTCTTGAGACATCCTGCTTGATATGCACCAACCACAGATGTCTGTGCAGCGTGTCGCGTAGTGAACCGTCGCAGCTGTGGGAGTTACGTGTTGTGTGTCTACAGGCCTGTTCTTTGTCCTTCCCTGCACGGACAGTTACATCAACGTGGACATGAGGACCATCACCTTTGACATCCCCCCGCAAGAGGTGAGCACAGCCCCCTCACAGCTCCCTCTCACAGCCCCCTCTCACAGCCCCCTCTCACAGCCCCCTCTCACAGCCCCCTCACACAGCCCCTTCCCAGCCTCCACACACTCAATATGTAAACTCTCACACTGACATCTGTAAATCTAACCTCCCACACACACCTCCTCCAAATCGAACCTCACACCTGAAAATCAAACCTCTCACACTCACAACTGAAAACCATCACCCGAGTCTGTCGGCGCGGTCCTCCTAAACTGACCGGTCCATCCTCAGGTGTTGACCAAGGACTCTGTGACGGTGAGCGTTGACGGGGTAGTGTACTACCGCGTCCAGAACGCCACCCTGGCCGTGGCCAACATCACCAACGCCGACGCCGCCACCCGCCTCCTCGCCCAGACCACCCTCCGCAACGTGCTGGGCACCAAGAACCTGGCTGAGATCCTGTCCGACCGCGAGGAGATCGCTCACAGCATGCAGGTAGCTAACGCTACCGCAACCGCTGGGCGTCACGTCGACCGTAACTGCACACACACGCTCGGGGGTGAAGGGTTCGTTATGCTTTAGATATACAGGAGTGTACTGAGTGTGTTTGTGTGTGTGTGTGTGTTCCTCAGTCCACCCTGGACGACGCCACGGACGACTGGGGCATCAAGGTGGAGCGGGTTGAGATCAAAGACGTCAAGCTGCCGCAGCAGCTGCAGAGAGCCATGGCTGCTGAGGCTGAGGCCAGCCGCGAGGCCAGGGCCAAGGTACGCACGCACACACACACACACTGCTGAGGCCAGGGCCAAGGTACGCACGCACACACACACACATGCGTGCGCACATACACACGCATGAACATCCTCCTTAGTGCAGTCGTGTTGCACTTAAAGGTTGGTTCTCTGAAAGGCCCGTTATATAAAACCATCCCGCAATTACCCTGAGTGACGCACTTCCCATCCTCGTATCCTAGCAACCAGCGGCTCGACCGCCACTCCTCAGGTTCTTAGGATGATTAACATCGTCTCTTTGATAGCCTGTTGATGACGCCAATCCCCAGAGAGCCGTTCGCCTGACGGATGCTCGCTGTTCTGTTGAAACACTTCAGATTCCTCATGTCTTCTCTCTCCTCGATTTTTGTAAAAATAGAATGATGATTCCCTCGCTCTCTCTCTCTCTTGTGCTTCTTCCTCTTCATCCTTTCTCTCCCCTCCTCCCTCCCTCTCCCCTCGTCTCCCAGGTGATAGCAGCGGAGGGGGAGATGAATGCGTCACGGGCTCTGAAGGAGGCGTCTCTGGTGATCGCAGAGTCTCCGTCCGCGCTGCAGCTGCGCTACCTGCAGACCCTCAACACCATCGCCGCCGAGAAGAACTCCACCATCATCTTCCCCCTGCCCATGGACATGATGCAGGCCTTCATGAAGCGCTGAGGACACGCGCTCGCTCACACACACACTCATACTCACATACACACGCACACATGCTGTCACACACGCACTCACACACACTCAGCCTCACCCACACACACACACACTCACACACACTCATACTCACACACACCCACGCATGCTCTCTTTCACACACCTCGCAGAAACACACACCCATCCCACACACACACCCATCCTACACACACACCCATCCCACACACACACCCATCCTACACACACACACACCCATCCCACACACACACCCATCCCACACACCTCCTCTCTCCCCTCCTCTCCTGATGTGCCATAGAGTGTTCTGAGTAAAGCTGGAGCGCTCTCGCTCCTCTCAGAGCTCACGTGAGACTCCAAGACCCCTGCTGAGTATTCCCGGAGCATGTAAATATTGTTGTGTTGTAAGTGTTATACGAGTGAGCCTATACTCTATACTGAGCTAGAACCCAGGTTTTCTGCCTGCCTATGGAAGGCCGTACGTTCATCATCACCAGTCACTTACACAGCGAGAACGCCTTAACCCATTGCCATAACGTCACCAAACAATCTTGTAGTTTCTATGCATATCCAAAGGGAAATCAAAGTGCATTTTGACTACCGTTTTAAATAACGGTATATATTCTTCTATACTTTTTCTTGCCGAATGCTAATCGGACTGGTCACCAGCTTGTTACTTACTGGAACCCTAACCCTGGTCATGTGCTTAAACGTACACTCGTTTGTTCTAGCCTGAGGAAAGACTAGGCTGCTGTCTAGGAGACGTGTATTAAACCTGTAATTGGCTAAAAGGTTTTTAGCCAATTACACAGGTTTTAGCGGTAGATCCAAAGAGGTCTCAATCGGAAAAGCACTGTGCTAATGAAATAGCTTATGTTTGCTGTTACTGTTTATCTGTTTTTTTCCGGTGTCATGAACGCGTTTGACGACATCTTTCAAGGCCAAGTACTGTACTCTGTTCTCGCGATCTTATAAGGCTCCTCAAGAACACCCAGATGTACGTTCTTAACGTTCTGGAGATTTATTAACTGTCAATTAGTGTTGAATGTGTTGCATCGCCCAACCGACTGTGTATAGAAACATTGTGATGTGTTTATGTATTGATTTAGGATACGCTTTTTGTCTAAGCGATTTAGATTTAGATTTAGGATTTTAACCAGAGAATTTGTGATCTGCAGTCAAACGCGCTAAGCACTGAGGTAT
This sequence comes from Osmerus mordax, assembly GCF_038355195.1. NCBI lineage: Eukaryota > Metazoa > Chordata > Actinopteri > Osmeriformes > Osmeridae > Osmerus > Osmerus mordax. Next base: position 20,732 of record NW_027120449.1, on the reverse strand, counting down.
ATTCATCGCCATGTGAATGTTCATAGTTTTATGTAGCATTTTTTTATGTAATCTAACCTGTTACGTAAACATAGTATCCATATAAAATATATATTGAACTGAAGTATTCTGGTGTATTAAAATGTTCTTCTACTAATGACCCAAATGTCACATGTTCACTTCATTTGTACTTATTACTTCAGTATGTACTTATTTTAGCTTGTACTCATGTAGGTAAAAACATACGTGTCTACACTGTTCAACTTTGCAACTTCTTTTTTCAACAACACAGACACGTACTTCTGGTATGACACTTAGTTTTATTACAGTTTACTTTTATTACAGTTTGGTAAAGCATTTGGAGCGTTTATTGAAAGTGACAGATGATCCGAAAGTTAAGAAAGAAAAATCGGAACGTGCGGTTTTGAAGGTTCTGGTAAATTCTGTCTATAGAGGCGTGAGGCTCCCACGGATGCCTCACCTAAACAAACACCTCCAATACAAGTCATCATATGGGTGTCTCCACCCAACCACTCACCCCTCCTCCACCCACCGCTGAGGGAAAGTAAACATAACTAATTGCCTTCTCCACCCCCAGCATTCATCTTTTATTCTGTCATGGCAGCACTCATGACATAATACACTACATATTGTGGCTGAAAGGTGTCAAAGAGATTAAGGCTTAACTGGCTGTATTGCATCATAGAGGAAGATGTTACGGGCAGTGAGTATTCCGTCATTACCAATTCATCGAGCAAGGCATCTTTCTTTTCATTCTCTGGTTATTAACGGATTACATGTACCGTTGGGTATGTTTTATATATTATAGATAACGTGTAAACAAGTATTTAAACTGTTTCTGAAAGTCAAGGCAGACCGGCGCGAAGCCCTTTTCGTTGGTCACATGATCGCATTTGCATATAAAAAGCTTCACACTTCTTGTGTCTATTCAAGCAAACGGGCAGGAGAGATTAACAGTGCACAGCCTACCCGTATCAGCTACGCTAGCTCATACAGTAAACCAGATACAATACAGTAAAACAACTACACTATCTGAAGTACATCGTTTACAACAAGAAAAAGGGGTAGCAAAAAAACTATTCTCAGAAGGGGGTGGGGGGGGGGGGTCGGGGTCAGGGGGGGCGGGTCGGGGTCAGGGGGGGGCAGCAGAGCAGGAATATCCTCACAGAGTCTTATTGGCAGCGCGAGTGGGTCAGGGGTCAGAGGTCAGGGTTCACAGCTCCAGCTCAGCCATGGCGCGCTCCAGAGGGTCGCTGGTCCAGTACTCGTGGTCCCAGCCCAGGAACCACCCGGAGAAGGTTGGGGGCTCGAAGCCCTGCTTGATCTTCACGATGGGGGTGCGGCGGTCACGGTTGGCCGGGTCGGTCTCGATGTACCTGGCAGCTGAGGGGGGAGAGAGAAATCCAGGGTTACTACATTAATCCAGGGTTACTAAACTAATCCAGGATTACTACATTAATCCAGGGTTACTACATTAATCCAGGGTTACTAAACTAATCCAGGGTTACTACACTAATCCAGGGTTACTAAACTAATCCAGGGTTACTACATTAAACTAATCCAGGGTTACTTACCCGAGCCCATGGCCTCCGTCTTCTCCTCCTCGTGAGCCTCGTTACCGATCCAGACAAACACCTGCAGCACAGGATCATGTATCAGTACAGGCGGGATCTGAACCAACCACCTTGTTGTCTAGAATCCAGTGCTCTAACCACTGAGCAAAACCCACTAACACGATGACTCTTCAGTGTTTACAGTTCCAAGAGGGATCCCTAGAAAGATCTACAGTTTCAGTGAGGATCTGTTCCTGATTCAGGAACTATAGTGTGTCTTCCTCCTCCTGCCCCCTCCTGCCTCCTCCTGCCCCCTCCTGCCTCCTCCAGCCCCTCAGGAGTGTCTGACCACTCATACCTGCTCATAGGTGTCCAGGATCATCACATCATCCGTAGCCAAGTCCTCCTGGGTCATCTCCCCTGGTACCTCCTCGATCTGGACAAACAGAAGGCCGTTACTAAGACAACCAGCCCAGGGGAGGAGTCACCAGGCTCGGCAGGGCCAGGCTGGGAGAGCGTGGAGACTCACCACGAAGTTGCCCGTCTTGTTGGAGCAGGCGAAGAGCCTGGGTGGGTGGGTGTCCATCTTGTTCTTGAGTCTGGAGGAGGTGCGGTACTCTGTCTGTCCTCCCAGGGCATCCCAGAACTCACCTGCACAGCACAGACACGCGCAGAACAGACATGGTCATGGTCAGGACAGACATTGTCATGGTCAGAACAGACATTGTCATGGTCAGAACAGACATTGTCATGGTCAGGGCAGAACAGACATGGTCATGGTAAGACACTGCCAGAACAGACATGGTCATGGTAAGACACTGCCAGAACAGACATGGTGCTGGTCAGAACAGACATGATCATGGTCAGAACAGACATTGTCATGGTCAGGGCAGAACAGACATGGTCATGGTAAGACACTGCCAGAACAGACATGGTCATGGTAAGACACTGCCAGAACAGACATGGTGCTGGTCAGAACAGACATGATCATGGTCAGAACAGACATTGTCATGGTCAGGGCAGAACAGACATGGTCATGGTAAGACACTGCCAGAACAGACATGGTGCTGGTCAGGGCAGAACAGACATAAGTCCCTCCTCTGTGTCCTCACCGCTCTCTCCGCCCTCCGGAAGCTCAGACGCGGACACACCCAGGATGTCGCACAGCTGCTGGGCTCCCTGTTTCTCCGTTTCGTTGGCGCCCTGCCCCGCCCACAGGAAGGTCTCCGCCGGCGTCACTAGCAGGAAGGCGTCATTGGAGTTCAGGTTGGACGCCGTCGCGTCAACCTGGGGAGGCGGGGCCAAACCAATCGATGTGAAACCGTGAAACAGTATTCTGACTCTTAACCCAAACGATCGACATGAACAGGAATAACATTCCGACTAGAGGTAACACGATCGATGTGAAATCTTTTTCAAGATGAGGAATAACATTCTGACTATAAATCACACCAACATAGTGACATGCAGCATTTCCACATCCTACTAAGACCCAGCGACTCATTTATCTCCGCTGTTGCGGCGATAAGTTTCAGGCTTGTAACTGGAAAATCATAGAATAATCCTAATAATTGATTTGTATTCCCAGGTCTCAGTAGGATGCTGTGCAGGCCGCGCCCAGGTGACTCACCTCCACCGCCCGTGTGCACCCCGCGGAGTTGGAACGCACCTGGAAGAGGCGTGTCTCGGAGGGGGCACTCTGGCCCCCGTCTCTAGACGTACCTCCCTTGTACACCACCATGGGCATCCCCCCAAACAGGCTCATCAGATGGGCCGGCTCCTTCCCCTGCACCACCCTTACCTGCCACACACACACACACACACACAAATAACTCATTAACACTTTCATTTGGTTTCATAATGAGGGAAAATACCTTAATGAGAAATATGTTGAATTTTTTTCTTTACACGGCACTTTTTTACTTTTAAAGTCATGATCGAACTGATTGAAATGTATGATGAGATCCGTATCTAAATCCAGTGAGGTCTTTGGATTTATAGACGAGCCGTTATCAATCGATACAACAGTGGGAACGGCTCAAACGATTCACTGCGTTTTCCCAGCGCAACTGCAGAGGTCGCGCACAAGGGGGCAGCGTTGAGCTCTAAACAAACGACACGGAACACACAGAACGGGCCAGGAGTTCCACATTCCTTCCGGATCCCATCATGCCTTGCATGTGGCTTCCTGGAACTCCCAACTGTAGGGGGTCCTTGTGAGCAGGACGTGCCCAGCCAACCTCCATCCCAGGCAGGCACAAACAAGCCCCTCTCTCCCCTCCTCTACAACCTCCCTGGTCCTCTGCACGCCGTCCTAACCGTTTGGTCACTGAAGTGTTTGTTTATGTTCAACGCTGTTCCTCAGATCTGGGGACCTGCGTAGGCCTGAACAAAGTCTTGCTTTAGTAGGTTTGGGCTCCAAACTGGATCTGACAAGACTAAGGTCCAGAAGATTGGAGCGGATAGTGGTACAGTCTTAGTTCACTTCTGTGCTGCGATGTTAAGCCTGTCAGCTTAAGTTTGTTCATTTACATGCATTTGTAAGATCCATCCAATCATACACAACGCTTTTCACATGCTTGACTATAAATCACACGGTTAGGAAAGTCTGACAGGTTGATTAGTTGAGAAATGGGATTTTGGAGAACTTACAATGTTGCAGACTGTTTTATATTAAATCACAGAGTGATGTGATGCATCACCACAGGGTGTTTAACATACAGGCTGGACACAGACAAGCAGGATGCAACACAACACAAACGATCACATGAACAATAACCAGATGAATCAGACCTTAAACAGAACACAAGGCATGTCGTGGGACAGCCTTACTCCTTGAGACAAACAAAACGATGGTTAGCACGAGATGAACCCCTGTTGCAGAGCGTTCAGGCTGGGCGGTGGGGGGTTAGGCCTTTTCTGTGAGGTCAGGTCAGGGCTTGTTTGGGAACTCGGACTGATAAGGAAATGAGGGGGGGAGGAGGGGGGAAGGGATGAAGGGAACTCCCTCACAACAATCCTGGCTGGTATGTCCTGTTTAAAGCCTCGCTCGAGACGCAGATCAAGTTAACCCACAATCAGAACCGAGTGGCTTGTAATTACGCTGGATTTAAATTGAATAAAAGATGAATTGATTTACAACAGCAGGTAACAACTCCCCCTTCTCCCCCTCTCTCACACACACACAGGATATCAGTGCCCCCCTCCCCCCCATGCCAAACCCCTGAGGTCATGCAGAGATGAGAAGGAGGGTACCTGGGTAGTCATAGGAGCCCCAGCCACCTGGAGACACAGAGGTGCAGGAATGAAGGAAGACAGGGAAAGCAATGGAGACAGGGCGGAGAGAGGGAGGAGGGGAGGAGGAAGGGAGGAGGCCTGAGGGAGGGAGGAGGGACCAGGGAGAGGGGTTACTCTGGTGAAGGTGAAGAAGGAGAGCAGGCCAGACAGGGAATGAGATGGGAGACTGGGATGGTGAAAAAAGATGCCGGTTCAGAGTAGCTTCCCCATGCACGCCGTGCCATCGTTACCTGAACTGGACCTCCGCCAAGCTCATCGTCCAACTGGGCACCCAAGATGGCGGACGCCCCGATCTCATCCTGGGACGAGTCTGCTCCCTGCCTGGAACGATACACGATACAGAACGATACACGATACATATCGGAACAACACGATCCATATCTGCGCTGAAGACACTTTTTTAAAACCGTTTTCAAGTTTAAGGTAAGCTACGTGTTACAGCACAACTTTTGGTGTGTGTAAACAGCACCAAACTGCACTAGAGAAAACATCAATGCAGTCATGCCCCTCCCCCAAAGTTGACATCCAATCATCTCCCCTGCCTGCAGCCTGACCAGACAGCTGATATCAGCTGCTCGTCCTGAGTGTGGGGGCTCATCCCTGCGTGCGAGCCGCCTGTCTGGGATCTCCTACCACATGTAGATGATGTGGCCTTGCCGGCCGGCGTGCTGGTAGTTGTAGAGGATGATGTAGCTGTCTCCTCCGTAGAACTGCCCGTACGTGGACGGCTCCACGGACACCTTATCCGCTCCCTCGATACGCCAGATCTACACACACACGCACGCACACACACACACACACACACACACACACACACACACGTCCACAGTCAACATCCACACACGGCCATCACGCAGGACGACATCTGTTCGTCGCTTGGGATGAAAGCGTCCGCCACGGAGTACTCTGGGTCTGGTCCCAGAGTACGGGGTCTGGTCCCAGAGTACGGGGTCTGGTCCCAGAGTACGGGGTCTGGTCCCAGAGTACGGGGTCTGGTCCCAGAGTACGGGGTCTGGGTGGATGTGTGAAGATGACCTCCACCTGCGCCACCTCACCTGCTTCTCTCCGGTGCCCCCGTCCACCATGCCGTGCTGGGCAGCCATGGGGGCAGACTCGTGGAGGGTAGAGGCGTCGAAGGCCACCTTCTCAATCTTGGCGATGCTGTTGGAGATGTAGGCCACGCCCAGGCCCTCCGTCTGGTCCTTGTCCCGCCAGTTCTTGAAGAACTGCTTGAAGAGCGGAGTCTCGCCCATCTCCGGCAGGATCTGGATCTGGGTCTGCTTGGGGTAGCCCATCTTCTTGATGAACTCTTCCGCAGTCTTCATGGCCACCTTGCGCTCCTCCATGTTCGCATCCTTGCCTGTGTTTGTGTGTGTGTGTGTGTGTGGGAGGGAGGTGTTGGTGTGTGTGTGTGGAGGGTGTGGGGTGTGTGTGAGGGGAGAGACAATAACTTGGTTCATTGAGCCTTCGGAAATGAACAACAATTAAATCACCAGAGATTTACAGAATTTTGTTACTTCTCTTCAACACTCCCTCCCACTTTCCTCCCCTGCTCTCGGTCTCGTCCCACATGACTCCCCTGCTCTGTGAGGTCTCGTCCCACATGACTCCCCTGCTCTGTGAGGTCTCGTCCCACATGACTCCCCTGCTCTGTGAGGTCTCGTCCCACATGACTCCCCTGCTCTGTGAGGTCTCGTCCCACATGACTCCCCTGCTCTGTGAGGTCTCGTCCCACATGACTCCCCTGCTCTGTGAGGTCTCGTCCCACATGACTCCCCTGCTCTGTGAGGTCTCGTCCCACATGACTCCCCTGCTCTGTGAGGTCTCGTCCCACATGACTCCCCCGAGACACAACGCTCATTTTCTCTCACCCGGCCCGCAACACCATAACTGTCACGACCAGGGCACGGAAGCTGCCTTAACACGCTAAAACAAAACAAGCTATTGTCATCCCCGTCCACTGTAACTGCATCCCAAAACAACGCTTCCGTTTTTGGCTGTCCCTCGTGTTTTTGGTCAAGGCTGGAGCCTTCCTCCTCCCCAGTCAAGCAGAGAGTCCCAGGCTGACCTTTCCACACGAAGATCTTCCCGTCTGAGCCGTGGTCCAGGATGAAGCAGTCGGTGGACTCCAGGGCACCCTGGGAGAACGGGTTCTCCGCTGCCACCAGAGCAATGGCCATGTCTCCACTGGCGTCAGATACCTGGGGGGGGAGGGGGGGGGGAGAGGATGGGGGGGGAGAGGGTGAGGATGAGAGGGGGGGTGGGGAGGAGAGGGGGAGGATGGGGAGGAGAGGGGGAGGATGGGGAGGAGAGGGGGAGGATGGGTAAGTAGTGAGTAGAAGAGTAATGTCATTTCCAGTCAGTAAAGTCCAGGAACTATACAATCTAATATCAAGCTCCAAAGCTACATTGCCTCAGATTTCAGTCCATAACGCACTTCCAGAACACGATACAAAACACATGGCTAGGGGGCACGCTCTGCGGAACCAGTACAGCCGGTCTGCCTGTGAACACAACACTTCCAGCTCCACTTCCTGTGAACACATCACTTCCTGCTGCTCTACCTTGTACAGTTTGGCCAACTTCCTGTTTGAGGAGTCGGCTTTGACGTCATCGGTGACTCCTTCAGGAAGCTCTGGTTTGGCTCCCAACACCTGCCGTCCAACACACAGACCAGCTCGATCAGAAACACAGACAGCACACACACAGTACAGCTCTGTACCCATGTGTTTAACCACAAACCTCTCATACGCGGGTGTAGCTCAGTGGTAGATTATTAGATACTGCAGATCAGGTTACACGTTACTCCACCCCCCCCCCCCCCTCCCCTCTCCTCTCCAGTGGGTGCCTTAAACAACAGCATTTGCTAATTGGCTGCATCGTTAAATTGTTATGTTATTGTCCAGACAGGGTGCAGGTGGGAGGAGGTACAGAGATAATGGTGTTGTTGATGATGGTGAGGGTGGTGTAAGGGTGGTGTAAGGGTGGTGTGTTGACAGACATTACATTTACATTTAGTCATTTAGCAGACGCTCTTATCCAGAGCGACTTACAGTAAGTACAGGGACATTCCCCCCGAGGCAAGTAGGGTGAAGTGCCCTGCCCAAGGACACGTCATTTGGCACGGCCAGGAATCGAACCGGCAATCTTCTGATTACTAGCCCGATTCCCTAACCACTCAGCCACCTGACATCTCACCTCCAGCATTTTGTCTCGCTCCGCCCCCTCGTCACACACGTACACGCGCGCTCGACCGCTGCGCTCGTTGTCACGGATACCCTTCGCCAGCTGAGTGGCCTTGAGCTTCTCGAAGCGGTTGCTCTGGGAACCGCACCACTGGTAGATCTCCTGCAAGCCACAGGAAGTGAGGTCACGGTGTGTCCATGCTAGTCCCAGCCTAGTCCCATCCAAGTCCCATTCTAACTCCATGTTAGTCCCATCCTAGTCCCATCCTAGTCCCATCCAAGTCCCATTCTAACCCAATGTTAGTCCCATCCTAGTCCCATCCAAGTCCCATCCAAGTCCCATTCTAACCCCATGTTAGTCCCATCCTAGTCCCATCCTAGTCCCATCCTAGTCCCATCCTAGTCCCATCCAAGTCCCATCCAAGTCCCATCCAAGTCCCATCCAAGTCCCATTCTAACCCCATGTTAGTCCCATCCTAGTCCCATCCAAGTCCCATTCTAACCCCATGTTAGTCCCATCCTAGTCCCATCCTAGTCCCACGCTAGTCGTTATCTGCGGTGACTCACATTCCCCAGGTCCACAATGAAACAGTCTCCCTGGTTAAAGCTGTCCCAGGAGACCGGAACCTCAGTTGCCCGGACAACGCGACGACCTTTGACCTGCAGCACACGCTGCATGATGACCTCGTTGGTGACAACGTGCTTGAACCCGGACGCCACGCCTCCTTTCTGGAACAGGAAGTGGTTGCAAAGGAGACTTGGGTCAGACAGGAATTTCCTGTCAGACATGTTCACTACTGATGCTCATGAAAAAAATTACAAAGTTCAAAGTTCATCGCAACAACCTATCACAGGCCACACAGACACAGCTGTGTGACCATCCAAACACGAACAGGACGAACAGGACGAAGACAGGACCTCACCATGTACTTGATGCCAGACTTGAAGTACCCCAGGAAGGGTTTGGACTCGTGGCCCTGGACCTCTCGGTACTGGATGGGTTTACCTCCCAGGTAGTCGTCCATCTGGACCGTGAAAATGGCCGCCGAGCCGCTCTCATCCTGGGAGCAGAAGTCCCCTGAACGCAGGAATACAGCTACAGAGTTAGCTTCCATGCTAGCCTTAACACAGCTACCGAGTTAGCTTCCATGCTAGCCTTAACACAGCTACCGAGTTAGCTTCAATGCTAGCCTTAACACAGCTACCAAGTTAGCTTCAATGCTAGCCTTAACACAGCTACCAAGTTAGATTCAATGCTAGCCTGAACAAAGTTACTGAGTAAGCTCCCCTTGGCCCCCCAGCCCTCCGGCCCCCCGGCCCTCCTCACCCAGCCAGAAGTGCAGGTCATACTGCAGGTTCCCGGAGCGCTGCTTGATGGTGTTGAGCACCAGGTAGGCGTCTCCTGTGTAGAACCCTCCGTACAGGTTCTCCGGGACGGGAACCAGGTCGAACTTCTCAATCCTCCAAACCTGCAGGCCAGGCTGCTGCCCCGCACGCTCAAACTCTGGGTGGTACGCCATGCTGAGGAACACACACATAAGGTACACACACACACACACTCTGGGTTATAATGGATACAGTCAAGCAGAACACAAGACACAGTATGTTTTGGTAGCCCACGCCTCATATAGATCCGTCGCCATGGATACGAAGATAACATTTCCTGGTGTTTCGGTCGTCAGTGAGTCACAGGTGCCATCTGTGGACTTCCTGGTTAACAGGAAGAGGAAGAGAGAGATGACTCAGGTCTGGGAGGGACACCCCAGCGGTGGCTCTCTCACACACACACACTCACACACACACAGTACACTCACACACACTTGAGTCATTTCAGACACCGAAAGCCACGGCGCTACGCTAACAGCTTGGAGTGGGTGCCAGCGCTAGAAGTGATTACCACCCACTTGGACCAGCCTGCCAAGCGGAAATGTTTGGGATTTTTAAGATGTGAGTCGGGCATCCTGTTAATATCTGACTCACAGCTCTCAGCCGGACGTTGTGGCTACTGGAGACCAGCAGGTCAACAGTCTACCACTAGCCAGGTGGGTGTAACAGCAGCTCCTGTGTTTGCAAAGGCAGACTGCTGAAGGTACCGCCCACATGACAGGATCACAACCAGGAAGAAAGTATTTACTCAGCAGTGAAAGACCCTTAGATTTAGTTTATTTTTCTCTCTCCAGAAAAGTTATACAAAGCAGCTTAAAAAGGTAAAATAGGACACGGTCGAACTGAAACAGTGAGGAAAGAGAGCGCCACGCAAATCACATCCCCGTTTAGTCGTCCAGACCGCGTAAACATGCTTCCAGCTGAGACGTGGTGTTGCAGGAAGTAAACAGTGTCTGCACGCGAGCAGTGCGGTGTTCCTCCAGACGCCATCTCTCCTGCCCTCTCTCCTGAGAGAGAGAGAGAGAGAGAGAGAGAGAGAGAGAGAGAGAGAGAGAGAGAGAGAGAGAGAGAGAGAGAGAGAGAGAGAGAGAGAGAGAGAGAGAGAGAGAGAGAGAGAGAGAGAGAGAGAGAGAGAGAGAGAGAGAGAGAGAGAGAGAGAGAGAGAGAGAGATAGATGAGAGAGAGAGAGCAGGAGAGAGCAGGAGAAAGGACTGAGGTTTGGGGCTCCCTGTCTGTTTGCTGGCCTCAGCGCCCGCCCCACAGGCATGGGAGGAATGGGCCTTGTGACCTTGTTCGGAAGAGAAGGAGTTCAAAACTCTTTAAACTCTCTTTAAAATCGGGAGTTTCTGTTCTGGCTTGGCTCTCGTTACAGCCTTGTGGGGTGGAGGAGAAGAGAATCTCTCCTCTTGTCTTGAAGACCCAGTCATTGACATGCTTCCCCACCCTATAAACAACACCCTACCCTCCTCTATCTAACGCTAGTATGGATGGTCTCCGATTTCATCCCCTAGAGCTTCCGGTTTTGAAAAGGAGGAACAACACGTCACCATGGGAACTGAGAAACAATATCTTGCTTTGGTTCACAGACTTCCCTGGCCATAAAAGCACATTAATTCCTGTTTGAGTTCCACATCATAACCTTCCCCCAAATGAGAGAGTTGTTTCTGACAATCTGTTAAAAGCAAAGACGGGAGTTCTGGGGTAAAAAAAAAAGTTTTATTTGGCATCATTTTACAGGTAGAAGTCAGATCTGAGCTTTGACAGAAATGCGTGTTTCTGTCAGCGAGAACATCAAGGAGGCAGCGCAGGATCTGTGAATTAGCATCCCAAACATCTCTGTTCTGAGGAGCGACTCACATCTCCTCAGGAACAGGAGCTAATTAGCCCGGGCAGACGACATCTATCACAGACAAACATCACACCAGAGCCAGGCATACGCCAGGCACACGCCAAGCACACGCCAAGCACACGCCAAGAGAAGCGGGTACTGACAGGCCAAAAAGTTGAAATTTGTTTGTAAAATCACTAGAACTAATGCTTGTTTATCCCTTGATAAAAATGTACACAAATTAAGATTAGATGATAGTTGAACACTAAGACTTCTAGGCACCAAGGCCTGTGTTATTATGGGATTGACGTTTCCATGGTTTCGATGGGCAGGGGCCACAGAGGTGGTTTGGTAGGCTCAACAATATGGGCAGCTGAAATAGAACAGGTCACGAGACTGCTGACAAGCATTTTGATTGGCCCCTGGAGTAAGACAGGGAGTTCCCCCCCCCCTCCCCCCCTCCCTCTTTCCCCTCTCTCTCCCTCTTTCCCTCTTTCTCTCACTGCCCTCATAAAGTGAGTCAGTCATTCCAGAAACCTCGTCCTCCACCGATCAGGAGATCCCCAGTAACGGAACGTTTCTCTTCTTCACTGTGTTTCTTCTTCTCCCCCCCCCCCCAATAAATCACACAGGAGAAGTTGGAAAACTCCTCCGTTTGAGGGTGAAGGACACCTTTCACCTGAAGCCTGTCTTAGGGAGAGAGGCTCTGATTCTGTCCTGTCCTGCTTCCAGACCCAGCTAGCTCCACAGTCTCCCTACATTTACATTTAGTCATTTAGCAGACGCTCTTATCCAGAGCGTCTTACAGTAAGTACAGGGACATTCCCCCTAGGCAAGTTGGGTGAAGTGCCTTGCCTAAGGGACCAACGTCATTTGGCACGGCCGGGAATCGAACTGGCAACCTTCAGATTACTAGCCCCGCTTCCCCTAACCGCTCAGCCACCCTGACCCCCCTACATGCTGGACTCTCCCTGCCCCGAGAGCCCGTCGTTTGGCTGCACGGCTAGCTTCCTCACAGCCCCTGGTTCCTCTCGCAGGGGATTCTAGGGCAGGGCTGTGACTCACTTTCTCCAGCTGCCTCTGCCTGTGATGCACGCAGATCTGCCCTCCCTGACTCTGCCAGACTTCTGACTCTGTCTCACTCTGGGCAGCTCACAGTTGACACACAGAGACTGACTGCACTGAGAGGAAGATTACCACGCCATATGGACGTTTATGGCATTGTGAACACTTTCAGTTTGCACACACACACACACACACATACGTAGTACTACTGCTACAGGGAGCCTTATGACTTGCCTGGGTGGAGTTTTCAAAGGGTTCAAAGTCAAAGATAAATGACAGCCTTTGTATTTACCCCCGGATTCTCTTCTCTGCTTCTAGTTGATATGAAACACAAACACACATCTGAAACACCCTTCCACCCAACTCATGCACACACACACACACACACACACATCTGAAAAACCCTTCCCCCCCAACTCATGCACGCACACACACCACATCTGAAAACACCCTTCCCCCCAACTCATGCACACACACACACATACACACAGTCACACACACACACACACAGGCACACGTATGCATTGTGATAGCTGGTCGTGGTTGTCAAGTGAACACAGTGAGTTTGAAGAGGGGCTCGGCTGGATTAGGTGTCCTGTAATCTCTGGCGTCAGTTGGCTGGGAGGGAGGGATCCCAAACACACTCTCTCCCCTGACACACACACACACACACGCCTTTGCACGCGCGCACACACCACAACCAACCACACAGGCAACCGGACACACACATACCCACCCACGCACTCTTACACACCCACATTAAGACACACACACCCACACACGACCAGACAACAGATGACCCAGACATCCGCAGAATGACTATGACGGTGTTTACTTCCTCTATATGTGGATATTCACACACAAGATCACTGTTTGGTACTGTGCGTGTTTCTATGGTAACAGCAGATGTCCATTTATAGATAAGGGAAGGCCCATGCTGCTAGTTGACAAGTGTGAGATAAAAAAAAAAAAAAGATTGAATTGACACACTAATGGATTATTGTTCGAATAAAACCCCAGATATCGTAGATGTTTATGTCGAGAGAGACATTGAGGTCAGGAAATGTTACATGTTTCACTAATGATCAGGTTTGATCCAAATGTAGACGGTATACCCACCAGTTCCTCACTGTGACGTTTTTGTTTGATAAGACTAACTGTAAGTACCAGTAAGTATAACTAGAGAGGATACAATTTCTGGGGAAATTGTAGGGTGTGCTTGCTTGCGTCGGTTGCACAGGGGTCTGATATTTTATATAAAAATGCATCGGGCCTACTTATTATTTATAAAGATTACATAGATTTAAAAGCATCTTTTTTTTGCTGCTCATTTACAACTCAAAATATGAGTGAAGTGTAGAATGAAATATGATGTCTTCTCATTTCCCCTGCAAGAGGCAGCTGACAGGCTGAATCAAAACGAATACATTGGGCAGACCCGGTGTACAAATGGACCTAATCTCTATGACTTAAACGTCCTTTTAAGTTGTCCCTTCTCGTGATATTTTCAGGCATTTAGACTACTCATATTGCATTCATTTCATTAATAAAGAACCCCCTTTTAAGATTTATTCTACGACTTTACCGGCAGAAGATAGAATCGCGATTCAAACAGTACCATCTGCTAACTGAAAAATATGCCCCCCAAAAACGTAAATAAGCTTGACATTTATTTAGTGGAAAATAGCTCATTCATAAAAAGCTCACTGGTAGCGATCATTGTCAGTAACAACTCAAAATGCGATATAGCCCTACCCTCGTGTGGGAGAAGCTGCCCCGGTAAATTCTACTACTACAGTACAGTACTAGACTACTGCTGTGTTCGTCTTGATAGCGATTGCGTTGGTTGAATTCGATATAAACGTTCCGTTGTACGGTTTAGGCTGAAATTAATTATTTTCATGAACAGATTGACAAAGTTTAGGCTGTGGCAATGAAGTTCAGGTTAGTAGTCAGATAGTTTCCCTACTGAAAGACTTTTGAGTAAGGGGGCAGTGCCGAACATGTTCTGTTGCCGTTTGACTTAAACAGCTGAGGAGTTGTTGTTAGCTACTCACACTAGTGTCTCGGGTACAGTAGGCTACAGCGTTGCAGTGAGCTACACTGGTTTGAAACCACAGGTAATGGTAATTTCACCAACAAATCGTTTACTAATGTCAGAATAAATCCTACAACGAAAATGTATATGTGAGGAATGTTTATTTTAACGATTGAAAACAGATACATCATAGACCACTGTAGTATGTGTTGCCCGGGCAACACAGGCTAATGTCATGATGCTAATATGTCAGTGAAATAGTAGACTACTGTTTCCGAAAGTAGATGTACTTCCTTAATAATATCAGCTTATATTGTACATTACACATCACAATTGTGTGTAATATCACAAAGTAAAATGAGTAAATATTTATCACCCTGGCCTCTTTGCTTGTGGCGTTTCTGCAGCTGCCCTTGCAGTAAAGCTATAGTTAGCCTAGCTATCCCCCAAGTTAACAGATGCGAAACGAATGTTCTGCCAAAGGTAGTCACGCGTGTTTTCGTGACATTATTGCAGACCGGTGTAAAAATTGACCTAATCTCTATGATTTAAACGTCATTTTAAGTTTTTCTCTTCTCATGATATTTTCAGGCATTTAGCCTACTCATATTGCATTCATTCATGAATAAACAACCCCTTTGAAGATTATTCTACGACGTTACCCGGCAGTAGAAGATGGAATCGCAATTCAAACGGTACCATCTGCTAACTGAAAATATGCCCCCCAAAACGTAAATAAGCTTGACATTTATTTAGTGGAAAATTGCTCATTCATAAAAAGCTCACTGGTAGCGATCATTGTCAGTAACAACGCAAAATGCGATATAGCCCTGTGTTGAGAAGCTGCCCCGGTAAATTGTACTACTACGGTACAGTACTAGACTACTGCTGTGTTCGTCTTGGTAGCGATTGCGTTGGTTGAATTGGATTTAACGTTCCGTTGTACGGTTTAGGCTGAAATTAATTATTTTCATGAACAGATTGACAACGTTTAGGCTGTGGCAATGAAGTTCAGGTTAGTAGTTAGATAGACTTTTGATTTAAGTAAGGGGAGTGCCGAACATTTTCTGTCTCCGTTTGACTTCCTAAACAGCTGTGTACTGTAGCTAGATGTTTTGTAGTGTGTCTCGCGTAAGCTACAGCGTTGCAGTGAGCTACACTGGTTTGAAACCACATGTAATGGTAATTTCACCAACAAATCGTTTTCTAATGTCAGAATAAATCCTACAACGAAAATGTATATGTGAGGACATGCATTTATTTTAACGATTGAAAACAGATAACGCTACATCATAGACCACTGTAGTATGTGTTGCCCGGGAAACACAGGCTAATGTCATGATGCTAATACTTCAGTGAAATAGTAGACTACTGTTTCCGAAAGTAGATGTACTTCCTTAATAATATCAGCTTATATTGTACATTACACAATCACAATTGTGTGTCATATCACAAAGTAAAATGAGTAAATAGTTATCACCCTGGCCTCTTTTCTTGTGGCGTTTCTGCAGCTGCCTTGAAGTAAAGCTATAGTTAGCCTAGCTATCCCCCAAGTTAACAGATGTGAAATGAATGTTCTGGCAAAGGTAGTCACGCGTGTTTTCGTGACGTTAGTGACGCAGTGACGTTAGTAACGTCAGTGACTGTGGCTAGCAAATTAGCCACCGTTAGCTTCACTTTTCGCCACAAAAACTTAACTTACGCTTAAAACCATGCAACGGAACGTAAATTCCAATAGAAGCAACTCAATCGCTACCAAGACGAAACTTTTGACCACCTACGTTGTCTATGTAGGCCAAGTATTTACTGAGTTTTAGGGGGGCAAAAAGAAATAAAAAAAATAATAATAATATATATGTGAGAGAACAAAGGTTGTGCTCTCGCCGAAGGCTTGAGCACACACCCAATAACTAGTTATCTGGCCTTGAACATCTGATGCTATAATACATCATATTCAGGCACAGTACTTTACAACCACACTACTTCGTACTTAACTGCAATTAAATGAATGAGGACAACAAAGTTTCTCACGATTTTTCTTTCACTTACATCCAGGGATTTCACTTTGACCATATATGGCATCACCCGTGCTTTTGCATTAATATATCAGCGAATCTCTCTGAATGAACACTAGATCCACCGGGCGGATAAAACAGGATGAGCTAGCATTTAATCGTGCACAGGGGTGGCTGATCGATAACTAGAAACGCAACATGACGTAGGCTACTGTATGCGGGGATCTTTCTACTGCAGAAAATGTCGCAGATATTGAGACAAATGCTGCCTATCATTTCAGGAGGAATAAGCTACATCTAACTCGAAACCTCGGTATAAACAAACGGCCCGGGTGCAGCTTAAAGCAAAGTCAAATCACTGCGCATATCGTATTACATTATACTTGTAAATGCAGCTTTTGCATCAGAACACGTCGTTTTAATCAAACTAATGGTTAGCGCTTACCTATTTCTGAATTGTGAGGACTGTAGGCCGCTGTGGAGAAAACGAGGATTTTAAACTCGTCAGGGACAGTCTCGCAGACTAGACTGTTTGGAAGCGCTGGCTACTCTCCGGACCAGGCTACACCCCTCTGACACGCTCTGCACTTCACACAGAGCAAAGAGGTTAACCCTTCCCCGTCTGAATCACACACAATATTTGTTAACAGGCCAACACGGCACACGGGCAATGACCACCAGTTCCCATCCCGACCCACTGTTCGCCTACTAGTTTAGTAAACATTTCAATTTTTATAACTTATTATAAAGGTTGCTTCTTTCAGACATTTTTCATGTGTTTTGTATGTGTTTATTACCATTAAGCCCCTATAGTACAGTTCTCTAC
Organism: Osmerus mordax; assembly: GCF_038355195.1. Classification (NCBI taxonomy): domain Eukaryota; kingdom Metazoa; phylum Chordata; class Actinopteri; order Osmeriformes; family Osmeridae; genus Osmerus; species Osmerus mordax. The sequence goes on along the minus strand of NW_027120449.1, from coordinate 3,539 downwards.
GGTATTTCAGTAAAAGTACTTTAAGGTCCACTGTTGTTGGGCTCCCCAGATCACCGTTGGAACACAGAATCATCATGACACGTTTTTAGGAGCCAAGATCATTTATAGGAGAAGGATTTCGCTTACGTTGTGGTCAGCGGTGTCCTGTCTGGTAAAGACGTCATGGTAACGACGTCATGGTAACGACACACTATAAAGCATTTTTGGAGATGATCAGGTAATAAATAGAGACAAGTTGGAAGATGACAATCACTTTTTTATTTATTTACTCAACGTAAAACATGCAATTAGTCCTATTCAGAGTATGTAAATATGATTTTATTTTGATAGTTAGTAGCACTTCATTTATTAGAGGGAAGCAGATGAAACATTAAAATAACCAAGCTCTGTGGTAGATACTACTGACTGCTAGGAGAAACAAAATGTTCTATTTTTGTGTGTCTTTTACATTTCAAATCCTTACATACGTTGGTCATTACATTTACATGTATTCATTTAGTAGATGCTTTTATCCAAAGCGACTTCCAAGAGAGAGCTTTACAAAAAGTGCATAGGTCAATGATCATAAACAACGAGGTAGCCCCAAAACATAGTGGGTAGCCAAAACATGAAGCATATATTGTGAAAAGCAAATAAGTGCCAATGGGAAGAACCATAAGGTATTCAAACAAATTACAAATTAAACAACATGAACCTCAAAAGTGCTAGAGTGTACCTGTAGGAAAGCAAGCAACAATGTTATAATTTACAGCGAGTACAAGTAGTTAAATCAGTTCAAACTAACCAACAAGAGCAACAAGTCGCTCAATAAGAGTCGTTGTGATCCTAGAGGAAATAACCTACCATCGTATCCATCATTACAATGCAGTCTTTGTAAACAATTTTCCAAATTTGTAATGTAACTTTAGTTATATTCCTTTTTCACATAGCCAGTAATCAAGAAAAAAAAACAACCATTGTCATTCCATGAAAGGGTAAAACTAGATCTCTTGTATGAATGAACACAGTCCTCATCACGATTACCTGAATACTTGTAATTGTCAGGCTGAAGAGATGTCCAGAACCTACAGGGTTAAACATCAACACAACCAGACAGTCACACACTGAGGTCCACTTCTGGGTCATACAGAATGAGAAGTCCTCCTGTACATGTCGAGTCGAATACTGGATATGATTGTGCATGGTGAACTTATTTGACAATGTAATTGGTTATAGTGCACCAGGCAAACTCAGTGAAGAAAGCTGTAATATCTTAGAGTCTTACTGTTAGAGATGGTTTATGAGGGTCTAGGGACTACAGAAAGAGTAGTTTTCTCTTACGATGTATTCAGTGGAGTTCCATCCACCCAGATCCAGGTCCCTTCTGTTACTGTGTCGGTCAGACCGATCCAAACTCCCTTGTTGAGGTTATTGAGGAATGCCTCATGGAGAAGGGATAAGAGCAGTTTTATTACCCTGATCAACCCTGATCAACCCTGATCAAACTTGACCTTATCCTGTACGTTTCTGGTATGACTTTCTTACTTACATTTAGTCATTTTAGCAGGACGCTCTTATCCAGAGCGACTTACAGTAAGTACAGGGACATTCCCCCCGAGGCAAGTAGGGTGAAGTGCCTTGCCCAAGGACACAACGTCAGTTGGCGATGACCGGGAATCGAACTGGCAACCTTCGGATTACTAGTCTGACTCCCTCACCGCTCAGCCACCTGACTCCCTACTTTCTCTCTCTCTCTCCTCTCTCTCTCTCTCTCTCTCTCTCTCTCTCTCTCTCTCTCTCTCTCTCTCTCTCTCCTCTCTCTCTCTCTCCTCTTCATCTCTCTCTCTCTCTCTCTCTCTCTCTCTCTCTCCTCTCTCTCTCTCCTCTCATCTCTCTCTCTCTCTCTCTCTCTCTCTCTCTCTCTCTCTCTCTCTCTCTCTCACCTGTTCCTCTGGGCTGTTTATGATCACCAGGTCTGCTCCTCTCCCTATACAGTCCTGTCTGGCTGTCAGCCCAGTTCTTCTTCTCAGTAGAGACGTAGTAACAGCTACAACCAAACTTCAGCAGCCAGCAGACAGGTGACCTCTGAAAACACAACAGAGAACATGTTTCCTATTGGCTTATTTCAGAACAGCTGCAGCCAAACCTCCTCCCATCCATTGTTACTCTCTGCAACGCTGAACAGATGATTAGTTGTAAATATCAAACTTCCTCAAGTCTTTAAACAAAATATTTCAGTTCAAACTCTATATTTAAAGATATATTTCTAAAAGTATACAACCAACACCAACATATTAAAACAGTCCTTCAATTCACCACTTAGCCTCCTCTTAAGGTCATCTCTCTCTCTGGTCAGGATGGTGTTACTGGTCTGTAACTGGTCTCTCTCTCTGGTCAATATGGTGTTACTGGTCTCAAACTGATTGTTGGCTGTAAAATATAAATGAGGGTAACTTTTGCTTGCAAAGCAGAAGATGTGGTTGAAACATTCTACCGGACAGTACAACTTCCCCTGTTCTTTAAGAAACATGAAGTGGATGTTTATTTTTAGTGTTGTATAACACAGAAAGTCAAATGAAGATGTTACTTGTTTTTACAAGATCATTTGCACAGTTGTAGCAATTGGAACCTTTACCCTCAGGGGCGGCTTGTCGGTATGCAAGTTAAACAAGGGCTCACTAGCTGAACTGTGTGATATTGCCGTTTTGACATTAATAATGTATACAAAATAATAATGTTATCTTAAAAGAATAACTTCTCCTTAATGATGCTGACATTATGATAGTAATGTTGCAATTCCCCAGACTCACAGAAGGCCAGACGGAGGGAGATGTTGAGAGTGGCTTGTAGGACCACAGCAGCCCGAAGCTCACGATGACCCACCTGTAGGACCCAATCTCTGAGGGACAAACACATGCACACACATAAACACAGACACACAAATACTCATATACATACACAAACACACAGCATCAATACAAACATACACTTTAATCACATTTTAAAAGTATACATGTTTGAAAGTAGTGCACCTGCTGACTTGAGGGTGCAGGTTCTGTCATACCTGACTTTGGGGTCTTCTCTTCAGCCTGGTCTGGGGTCTTAGTCTGAACATCCATGGTTGGAGCTTCATAAATGTTTAAATCCTCCATCTCCATCTCTCTATGATCTCTACAATCCGCCATCCCTACCAACTCTGTTCTTCCTGGTTCTGTATACAATATTATATGTTACATACAGGATGTCACTATGTGACACCTCATGGTTTTCTCACCACTTTGTTTGTCACTGGCTGTCAGCAGTTTAACCACACACGGCAACCACTCTGCATAGCAACCATAACCAGGAACTAGGAAGTCAGTCAGGCCACGCTAGGTTGTATATTCTCTCTCTGGTCTGGGGTCTGTGTGTTAATGTACTCCACATCCATCCGCTGACCTCTGAACACAGCCATCCCTACCAACTCTGTTCTTCCTGGTTCTGTGTAGAATATAAACATGTCAGCCACACATGTTTACAACATGCTTACACACATTCTTTAGCAAAAATATGCATCCATA
>NW_027120448.1:2500-31528 GCF_038355195.1 Osmerus mordax | reverse complement strand
CCCCAACATACACCCCCCCGTCCCCTAACTACCCCCCCCCTACCTCACCCCGGCATCATGATAATTGCACTGATCATCCAACAATACAGCAAATCAATGACCCTCCCTACCCCCCCACCCCCCACCCCCCCTCAGCAACAGATCTGAAATCAACACAAATGGCCTCTAGCAAGACCATTAATATTTCAATAAATTTCAATAAATAAAGAAGACAAGAAGTCAAGAAGAGAAGAAGAGAGACAAGCGACAAACCAGAGCAAGGCTCCTATCCTGCTTTTGTTGTCTCCCTCCCTCCATCCCTCCATCCTCCATCCCTCCATCCCTCCATCCCTCCATCTGTCCCCTTCCTCCATCCCTCCATCCCTCCATCCTCCATCTCTCCATCTCTCCATCTCTCCCTCCCTCCCTCCATCCCTCCATCCCTCCATCCTCCATCCCTCCATCCCTCCATCCCTCCATCCCTCCATCCTCCTCCTCCTTCTCCTCAAGATATCGTCTGACTTGTGTTATTGCCATGTTGTCTTGTAGCTCCTCTTGTTGGAAGTCTAATAAAACAAAGCAGTCTGTCTGTATCCTCTGTAGCTTTGACATGAGCCATCGGAGACCCCAGGGTGTGTGTGTGTGTGCGTGTGTGTGTGTGCGTGTGTGTGTGTGAGCGTGTGTGAGGTCTTCAGAGAAACAGGTTCCTCGCTTCTCTCTAGAGCAAGACACCGGAGGGGGAAGAACAACGATTATAAATTTGCATTTCGTTGCTCTTCCTCTCTTTTTCCTTTCTTCCTTTTTTTATCCGTGCATCAATCTGCTTGTTTATTTGTTTTTCCTTTGTTCGACAGCTCTCTATTCTTGTCAAACTCACAAATGAAAGCGTTTATGCACATTGTATGTAAATGAGAGACGCGAGAGAGAGGAGAGGAGAGAGACCATCGTTGGAACTTCTCAGAGTGTTTGACGCGTCTGTGCGTCGGAGGAGGAAGTAGAGAAACGACTCAGAGAGAGACACCAGAGAGAGACCTCTCTCCACCCTCCTCTCTCTCTTTCTCTCAAAAGTCAGTTACATGATACCGGCCTCTCACCCCTCCTGTCTACCCGCCCACCCCCTCGCCAGCCCCCTGGCCCCCCTCCGCGGACCTCCTCCGTGGGGGTCCTGGAGCCAGAGCGGTGCCCGGCTCAGCACGACAGGAAAGGGGCGCCCTGCGCTCTCCTAAACAAGTAAACAGGCCTATACTTTAAAGCTTTTACACGTCAGTCCTCCAGCATTCTCTTTATGCCCGAGTGCTGTAGGGCTTGGATGCATATTAATGAGCACTCAGTTAATCTATTGATCCAGTAGACCCCCCCCCCTCCCCTTTGCTCTCCATATTTCTCTCCCTCTCTTTTTGTTTCTCTCTTCCTGACTCTCTCTCTCGCTCTCTCTCACTCTCTCACTCTTTCTTTCTTTTTTTCTTTCTCTCTCTCTCTCTCTCTCTCTCTCTCTCTCTCTCTCTCTCTCTTGATGACATAGGTGCAGGTTAGTCCTCGCAGAACCAAGCAAGCAGAGAGAGTGAAGTGGTGAGAGAGAGAGGGAGAGGGAGAGGGAGAGAGAGAGAGAGAGAGAGAGAGACAAAAAACAAACCAAAAAGGCAGCTGGCGAGACAAGGTGAAGAGAGAGAAGTCAAGGGGCCAAAGACCAAAAGACACCATCGCTCTGCTCTGCAGGAATGGGCAATGTAGCACAAAACAAACAGCCCTCTCCCCTGGCTCAGAGTGGAGAACTGAAGCCTCCCTCCACCCCCCCACCCCACCACCCCCCCCCCCCCCCCCCCCAGGACGTAAACAAACAACCCTATCACACTCCGCCGTCTCCAGCGAGTCACATCACAGTCCCCCTGTCAGCACGCCACTGAGCGCGCTCACAAGACAGTCATGGACGTGGGGGTTTAGAGGCAGGGAAGGAGGACGGAGGTGAGGAAGGTAGAAAGGGGAGGGGCCGGGTGGGGTGCTGGGGGCCGGGGGGCGTGGCTTCCAATAAGGTGTGTGTCCAGAGTTGAGCGGGAAGCGAGCGCGTCAACCCTGGAGCTTTTAGGCGTTCTAAAGCTTCTAGAATGTTCCGAGGACGTCAGGCACCCATTAAAAGAGAATTTATCTTAAGTTCTTCGTCTGGAGATGTACACTACTTCAGTCTACAGACCTGTACTACTCTCTCTGAGAGAGGGGCTAATGGAGAAGATGCACAGTCTCTCTCTCTCTCTCTCACACACACACACACACACACACACACACACACACACACACACACACACACACACACACACACACACACACACACACACACACACACACACACACACACACACACACACTAGAGTCCAGGGAGCCCCTGAAGGCCCTCCCCATCTCCCCAGTGGTTTCCAACATAGCCGTGTGTTTAACACAGCGCCAATACTATCCACCCTGGCCAGGTCGACGCACAGATCCGACCTCATGCATATTTCAGCTCCCCCCTCTCCCCTATCCTCTCTCCCCTCTCCTACACCCCCCACCTCCTGCTAACCTGTCCTGTGGTCCCTGTTACCGCTCTGTTCCCCGGAAATAACCACTCCTTGGTTGGAGCGGAGGGGTTTCATATACCCCCCTTCCCCCCTACCTACGCCCCCCTTCCCCCCTACCCACGCCCCCCTTCCCCCCTAACTACGCCCCCCTACCTACGCCCCCCTTCCCCCCTACCTACGCCCCCCTTCCCCCCTAACTACGCCCCCCTTCCCCCCTACCTACGGCCCCCTTCCGCCCTACCTACGCCCCCCTTCCCCCCTAACTACGCCCCCCTTCCCCCCTACCTACGGCCCCCTTCCGCCCTACCTACGGCCCCCTTCCGCCCTACCTACGCCCCCCTTCCCCCCTAACTACGCCCCCCTTCCCCCCTACCTACGGCCCCCTTCCGCCCTACCTACGGCCCCCTTCCGCCCTACCTACGCCCCCCTTCCCCCCTAACTACGCCCCCCTTCCCTGTCCCGAACCCAACAATCACTTGGAGCAACGAGGCAGACTCCACGACCGCAACGCGCTCATCTGGGTCTCCTCTCCCTTCTTCCCTCCTCTCCCTCTCCTCTCCCCTCTCCTCTCCTCCTCCCCTTTCCTCTCCCCTCTCCTCTCCTCTCCCCTCTCCTCTCCCTTCCTCTCCTCTCCCTTCCTCTCCCCTCTCCTCTCCTCTCCCCTCTCCTCTCTTCCCTGGCACGCGTTGCTTCCTGCACGGGCTGGCACCTATCTAGACCACACACGCACACCTTCCCCTCCTCTCTCACCAAAACTCCGGCTGCGTCCATGAGGGGCTCCGCCGCCCCTTCGTCCCACCGGCAGAGCGGAGCACAAGAGCATGTTTCCCTCTCTCTACTCTTGGGGGGGTGGGCGGTCCCCTCCCCTCCCTGCCGCCCACCCCCTACTCCCCCCACGCCAAACACACACTTTCCAGCTTTGTATCGTTAATTTGTGCTGGCAGTCGATGAAATATTAACCAGGAACCCTAAAGGCAATTACATTAAAGCGTGCGGTGAGACACCGTCCAGGCTCGTGGTCGGACACCACGGCCGGCCGGCACGCCGATCTGGTGGACGGGGACGGCCGAGCACGTTAGATTTTACACTCCATCAATAATTCAGCCTGGTGGAGAATAGTAAAGGGGGACAAGGAAATAAAAAGGGGAAAGGTGGGGTGGGGGGGGGAGGGGGGAAAGACGAGAGACAAACACGTGTGTGTGTGTGTGTCTGTGAAGACTCTTCCTGAGTTTGTCCATTTGCTCAGCGTAGCAGAAATGTGCTCTTGTGGAGATGTCTTCCTGGATGTGTCTCTCTCCGCTGAAAGCTTTGCCGGACTCCAACCTCTCCCCAGGCCCCCCTTCAACCCCCCCACCACCGCCCCCACCCCCCTAACCCCCCCGTACACACCCCTTCCATACACTCACACATAGCACACTTACACCCATCACAAAACACAACTATGACAAAGTGAAACACTGATGGGAGAGAAGGGGGGGGGGGGGAGACAAACTACTATAAGCGATGGAGGGAGACAGGGAGAAAGGTATGGAGTAAGAGAGGGAGAAAGGTATGGAGTAAGAGAGGGAGCGAGACAGGGAGAAATGGAGAGAGGGAGAGAGGGAGGGAGAGAGGGAGAAATGGAGAGAGGGAGAGAGGGAGAGAGAGAGGGAGAGAAGGAGAGAGGGACAGACTAATAGAGGGGGAAGAGAGAGAAAGTACCCATTGTATAGTACAAAGTACATAGAAAGGAATGAAGGGAGAGAGGTATTAAGGAAGGTAGAGATGGAGAGGGAGAGAAGTATAGAGGAAGGAAGAATTGAGGTCAAAATGGAGGGATGGATGACAGTGGCAAGAAAGAAAGAGCTCAAGTTATCTGAATCCGTTAAGAATCACTCTGGCCTTTCAGTTACATGCTAAGACACTGGAAGTTAGTCAGGACCATGGACAGCAAACGGAACGCATTCTCTCTCTCGCTCTCTCTCTCAGCACCACCTTCACCTGTCTGCCTGCCTCAACCTGCCTCCACCTGTCTGCCTGCCTCAACCTGCCTCCACCTGTCTGCCTGCCTTAACCTGCCTCCACCTGTCTGCCTGCCTTAACCTGCCCCCACCTGTCTGCCTGCCTTCACCTGTCTCCACCTGTCTGCCTGCCTCAACCTGCCTCCACCTGTCTGCCTGCCTTCACCTGCCTCCACCTGTCTGCCTGCCTCAACCTGCCTTCACCTGTCTGCCTGCCTCAACCTGCCTCCACCTGTCTGCCTGCCTTCACCTGCCATCTACCCTCACTCACCCTGAACTTCTCTCCTCCCCCTTCCTCAGTCCCCCCTCCCTCAATCACCCACCCTCTCAGTCTCCACCCCCCCCCCCTCTGCTCTCTCCCCCTTTCATCTCCCCACCTTTCTCCGTGCCTGCCTGCCTTAATCTCCCCTACTTCCCTGCGCCCCCTTTTCAGCATCCCTCCCACCCCACCCCCCTCCCTCCACCCCGACCTCTATGCCCTCCCTCCCTCCCTCCACCCCCCCACCCTTCCCCTCTCTATCCCCCCGCCGCCCCCCCAGCCCCCCTGTGTCCATGCCACTGTGCTCCCGGTGCCCTCTGCGTCCCAGAGAGCCACCCAGCAGGAGAGGCTGATGTATATTTGATGAGAGGGTGCCGCGGACCCGCTGGAGATCCAGGCCGGGAGGGGAGGAGGGAGACAAAGGCTGCCTGCTCCCCCAGCCTGCCCAGACCCTGCTGGGGTTACAGAGGCCCCGTCATCCCACACTCCCTCGCCTCATTGTGGGGCGTCCGCTTCATGACCAGGCTGGGGTTTCACAGCTCCCTCTCTCTACGGGCTCTCTTTCTGACCACACACACACACACACATCCTAAACCACACACACACACTAAACCAAGCACACACAGTAAACCATGCATACACACACAGTTCTTGGTTGTATGTCATTCTAAAGTAAAAACAAAACAAAAAAAGACAAACAAATTTTTTTTTACTTAAAGTTCTTTCTTTCTCCATGTGTATTTTTCTCCACCTCTCTATCTCTCCATTTCTCTATCTCTCTGTGTCTCTCGCCCTCCACCTCCCTGTGTTTCCATGGCTCATTCTCTCCACCTCTCTATCTCTCCATTTCTCTATCTCTCTATGTCTTTATCTCTCTGTGTCTCTCGCCCTCCTCCTCCCTGTGTTTCCAGCCTGGCGGGGTCCCTCAGGTGGCTTTGCCTTCATCATTGACTCGTCAGAGGAGGACCATGTCAGAAGAAAGGGCCCCTGGCTCTGTGCTGATGGGGCTGCCCAGGGGACCCGCACTCCACATGGGGAGTGGAAGGCTAGGGGGCTGGGGGACTGGAGGATTGAGGGGATGGGGGACTGGAGGGCAGGGTCTGGGGATGGGGCTGGGGGGTGAAGCTGAGGCTGGAAATGAGGCTAGGGCAGAGGCTTAGGGTGAGATTGGGGCTGAGGGGGGGATGTGGAGGCCGGGGGCTGGGGCTGAGGGGGTTTAGTGTGAGGCTAGGACTGGGGCTGGGGATCCTAGTGCTGAGGGACCCACCATGGCTCCATGGTATCTCCCCTAATCGCCTACCAGAAATCCTTTTGATTGACAGCACTTGCTCCATTGAACTGTGGTTCAACTTTAAATATTTCATTGTCTGTGAGCTTTGGTGTCCATCCTCACCGGCCTGGGATGTTTACATTCATACCCAAGATCCATACTGCGGGCTGGGGCCACAAAGTAAATGAGCTATGATTAATTTATGTATTAATTGCGAAAGGAAAGTGAACAGTGTCAGAGATGCTACTTGTGTGGTATTCCATCAATTAATAATTGGACTTCCTAAACAGTTTGTCTGAATGTTATCCACCTGTGAACTCTCCAGGATCTCAGGAGGTATCCTCTTGGAGTATGTGTATTTTTTTATTACATTTTGTTTAGTTCATAGTTTATTATCCACTGTATTTTTTGTATTCAATTTTTTTCGTTTGATTTTGAAGCTATTAATTAGTCTGTTGTTAATAAAGTTTAAGATTGAATACTATTTTCGTTAGATGTAGAAATAATAAACTTCCAATTAAAAAACGCAATATACCATTAAGAAAAACAAAAGGAAATTGCTATATAAAGTATCCAAATGCATTCTGTGATGTAGCGATTGGACTGCGCAATCTCTCCAGCGAAGAGGAAGAAATGAGGAGGGGCGTGGCTACGAGTTCAGTTCCCAACGACATTGGCAGACAATGGAGATGGGCGTGACGACAAGCCAGAGGGGCGGAGCCTACGAGGGAGCTTTATATTTTAGGTGCCTGCAAGGTATCACCCGAACTACAGCCTTTTACAGCCCATAACCATAGTCCTTCCAGAGTGAGGCTTACCGGGAGACAGGAGGTTTCTACCTGTCGTCGTGAACACCACAATCTTGAACCACGACATTAAACATCACTTTTGGTTCTGAGACGCTCTATTTCAAGACGGACCAAAACGGATCCGAACAACGAAGACGGAAAACGACCCTCTCTAACTTCTGCAATCATGATGTCAATGAATAGCAAACAACCGTTCAGTATGCATCCGATACTGCACGAGCCGAAATACACGCCTCTGCATTCGAGTTCGGACGCCATACGGAGAGCTTGCCTACCAACGCCGTCGGTAAGTTACAGAAATCATGTAAGCACCTTTTAATTCAATCTAAGTTGTTTGTGGACGAGGTGTGTGATTGAAAAGTGGACGATATTGAAAGTTTGGGGGATTTAGAAACTAACGATAAAATTGGGACAGTTCCTACTTCATACTGTCATAAGTCATATCATTCTTCGTCTCATGTAACATGCACGGACAGGATGGAAATACATTATAGATATGGAACATTAAATCTTAACGAATAACTGAAACGTTTAAGAGTAATGAAGCCTGTCTTGGTGAATTAATAAGTATCTTCAGTAGGCAACATTAAATATTGCCCCCAAAAAGTTTCTCCTTTTAGACATGATTTCAGTTTAGAGGTATACATTTTGTTGTTGTATTCGTAGAAATAACCTCGTGCGTTACGGATAGAAGGCTTTCCAAATGTAGATCATGCTATTTTTCACCTGCAAAACATTTCCCTCAAAAAAGTTTAAAACTAAAAGTAAACTTTGAAGCGTAAATTCGTTGATATATCGTTATTATTATTTGGACATCCTCGTTAATGATCTCCCTGCCTCCCGTTTGCCTCAGCTACAGGGAAATATCTTCGCCGGGTTCGATGAAACTTTACTGCAGAGGGCGGAAGCACTGGCGGCGGTGGACATCGCTCAGAAGAGTCACCCTTTCAAGCCAGACGCGACCTACCACACCATGACCACCATGACCAGCATGACCTGCACACCCACCTCGTCCTCTGGCCACCTGCACCACCCCTCCGTGCTCGCCTCGCACCACCACCACCCTCACCACCAGCCGTCGCAGGGCCTGGAGGGGGATCTACTGGACCACCTCACCCCCGGGCTCTCCCTGGGAGGTATGGCCGGATCCGACGTCTGCTCCACGGCTTCTCATCCACACACCCACATGTCAGCCATCAACCACATGCAGCACCACCACCACCACCCGCAGACCATGAACATGCACCCCCACGCCCTGGGTTCGCATAATTCGCTTGTCGGTGGCGGGGACTCCGAGCCCGACCCCCGGGAGCTCGAGTCGTTTGCCGAGCGGTTCAAGCAGAGAAGGATCAAGCTTGGAGTGACACAGGCGGACGTGGGGTCGGCGTTGGCCAACCTGAAAATCCCCGGGGTTGGTTGTCTCAGCCAGAGCACAATTTGTAGGTTCGAGTCCCTCACCCTGTCACACAATAACATGGTGGCCCTGAAGCCCATCCTCGAGGCGTGGTTGGAGGAAGCGGAGAGGGCGCAGCGCGAGAAGATGACCAAACCAGAGATTTTTAACGGGGGAGACAAAAAAAGAAAACGTACTTCCATCGCCGCGCCGGAGAAGCGCTCTTTAGAGGCATACTTCGCGGTTCAACCGAGACCTTCTTCAGAAAAGATCGCAGCGATAGCGGAGAAACTGGACCTTAAAAAGAATGTGGTTAGGGTGTGGTTTTGCAATCAGAGGCAAAAGCAGAAAAGGATGAAATTCTCTGCGGCCCACTAGGCCCAAAGACAGAAGGCAAGAACTTCGGAATCAAAGACACTAATCAGAGACTATACTGTGCACCATCGAAGCTGTTGATCTATACGCCCCTCTCGCTCTTTTAACTTGTGGGAGAAAAGAAGACAAATCGAATTTCTCCCGAGGCGATAGGTGCAACTTCTGACGCTCAATATTCAACATATCGACAACTAGGCCTACAATAAACTCTCCATCGTGACGGAAAAATTCATCCTAACCCCATCATCAATGGCAATTATTGTACAAAATGACGGAAATCGAATGACAGGCCTAATTGTTATTATTCTCGGAGGTCAAAATAACTTTTTTATATTCATCATTGTAAATATTTGTGAATACAACATTGCACCACGTGTGACGACCGCATAGCATTTCTTCCCATTTTTTCTTATTTCTTGTCTTTTTTTGAAAATCAACTGCTATTTGAGTACGGATGCCTCGGGCGTAATGTCATTTTATGTGTCTCAGAGACAAGCCTCTCAATAACACGAGGGGCGTAACTGTAATCCATTGCATGGTTTACTCGTAGGGCGTGATCTGTGCGTTTATAGTTACTGTAAAAAATCCCATCTGAATGCATTGCAATAAGAAAGAAAAAAACACACACAGCAGACGAACGCACGTGCACACGCACGGACATTACACAGTGCTGCTCTGTGTCTACCTCATTACGCTAGTATTGGCACACGTCATTGTCGTTTTTGGACTTGATATCTGTATAAAAACACAAAAAGATCGATAGGTTTATTCGTTTTTCGTTTTTTCACTAATTTATGGTTGAATTAGATGACTCACCGATGTGTAAAACATGTATGTCTGTGTGAATTTCACTGCAACGATGCTTTGACAATCAAATTATTTAGAATAATTATGTTGTTAAATCTCCATTTTGTCTCCTAGCGTGTAAGCGAAAATGTTTTTGTTCTATTATTTAATATTAGGGTTTGTATTATTATTTTATTATTATTATAGGAAATATTGACAATTCCCAGAGTTATGTGCACTTTGTAGATATTCAGAAGATAAGGAATTGTTGTCTTATTTATACCTTTTCACCCATTCACTATGTTTGCTTTATTTTTATTTACCTATTTATTTGAACTTAATTTATTTGAAATTTAACGTATATTTCATTTGTGAAAGTGTGCTTAAATGTTTCTGTGTAAGCGACAGAATCTGAAATAAACCATGCACGTTTTACCTCATTTTCCGCTATCTTTTCATTGGGGCCAATAGCCTGTCAGCAGTCTTGGTCGTCATCTGCTGTTGATGGTGTGGAGAATGGGGCCGCGAGAGGAACAGCTGTCCCTTTGAAATGAGAGAGCTCGCGGGGTGGCGGGTTCAGGTTCGGGCGGTCTGCTGGAGAGGCTGCTGGGACCGTTTCCAGACGTTCCAGAGTTTTGGCGGATGGAGTTAGTTGTGCCAGTGACCAAATCAGCAAACGACTCTTTATATTTCATTATTGATTTAGGATACATTTATGTTTGCTTTACGTAACTGGCTATACGTTATTGAATTGGTGCATTAACTAGGCCTACACCTAAATTTACCGTTAAATCCATTGATAATTAGCCTATGGCCTAGAATTTGTTCACCATATAGACCTATTTTCTGAAGAAGAAAAAAAATATATAATTTCAACGCAATCAACTTCAACCCCGCATTAACATGTGTACCCTGTGTCAAAATAACCATTTAGATTTTCAAATGAAGAAGCTTCCATGGGCAACTTTGTATTCGTCTTATGATTATTCTTAGATTAATAATTCTATGTTGTAAAACGGCTTTAGAATTTGACGTTGCTATACTCGTGTCCTCAGACATGACTAGTTCTGCAACTGAAGTCTGATAAGTTTGGCAAATTCAGACAGAAATGTGTGATCTCCGCGAGACAGGCTCGAGAGCCTACAGAGGGACTGAGGTTGTCAGTCCTGGAAATGTCAGGGCGCTCTCCTCCGTGTTCAGCAGGTGGTTTCAGGCCTGTAAAACTCGTTATTAATGAATAATAAATATCAACTGTTATGATACTATTGATTTTTGTATGTGTTTGTTAAGAAGAAGATATCCAGGGCTGAGCGACGGACTGGCTCTGTTGTACAACACGCGCCCTGGTCCTCTCCCCTCGGAGCGGCTCAATACAACCGTTTTAACTCTGAAAGGGGCACTAGAATGGGGGTCATATTACCACACTTTTTAAACCGACAGAAGGCCTAAAATGGAAATGGACGAAATAATAGAAACGTATGCTAATAATAAAATAACATGCAGAAGAAAAAGTCAAATTAGACCTCTACACCATAATACATCATCATTGCATGACATTTGTTAATTTTATTCAGTCTCAATCAAAACAAACAGTTGTTACATGGTAGTAAATATAACCTAATGTAAAATGTGTCCACTTGGTGACACATAATAAAAGGATTATCTACACAATTCACGACCAAAACATGTCCTCCATCTCCAGTCTCGTCAAAGTAGAAAAATATATTGTTGACTATCTAAAAGCAATGTGTTGGTATGTTGGCTGGTATGTTGGCTAACAAAGAATGTAGTACATAGCTTCATCAAAGATTTATCATTGAACCGTACTCCAATTCATGCGTAGAGACTATAAATTATAGATATTTAAACATGTATAATCAAGGTTAGCGTTGTATCGAGTTTTAACTGTTGTTGAAATGCAGGGAAAGCTACTAGTTACAACAGTAAGCTATCCATCACCACTATTTAGCAGTTGTACAAGTTGGTAAACAAAACACATCATATTTATAACAGTCCCCATGCAAAATTTCACGTTAAAATATATTGTATAAAGTAGCCTATTTGTTCTAACGCACTGGACCGCATAAGAACTACAGGTTAAATATTTTTGCAAATAGCCTGTATCAGCATTAACGAGTTGCGGTTTGGTCCAGTTCACTTCCAACCTGCCCTCCCTAAGCCGCTCTGCCAAGTCTAGATGAGTGAATAAAACAGGGTCCCATGGCAGGCTGTCCTAATTGTTTCATTTAAATAATTAACCGGCGCGAGGTTTTATTGTGTCTTCTGTGTTTTCCTGTTGAATCCAAACAAGGCCTTAGCTACGCAAATCAGATTGCTTCCGCTCGAACCGGCTGGCTGATGTCAACACACTCTGAAAACTTTAGTCAGCTCATGTTTGGAAAGGGCACACACACGCACGTCCTTGCGGTAACCTATGTACGTTAGAACGCGAGTTACATCACGAGCTGTGTTTAAAGCCGAACAGTATTTCAGTTTATAATCCTGTATTTATGGATCTGGGTAGGCCTACAGGCTATACACCAGTGAGATGCTTTCGCATTAAGTACGGCAACCTCTGCAACAGACACGCAATGGTCGAGACGTACTTCACAACAATGTGAGAATGACATGTCCCGCCCATCTCAAAACCCAATTAATTAATTTGAATTGTTTATAAGAATAACAGAACACAGCCAGTCTTATGTTGGAGCTGCATGCCCGCCTGCAGCAGAAGAGGATATTGGCTACAGTCCTATTTACATGAAGGCTTAACCATAGTTAGGTATTCAGTAAAAACACAAATAATATGGCAATAAACCCCCAGTCTTGTGACTGCATTTAACAATACCTTTAAAAGATAAGACTGCACCATGACATATTTGCTGTGTATATAAGCTTTAGGACCGTATAATCATTCCACACACTTTATATTTCCATTGCGCTCTCTCTCTCTCCGTGTGGTTCCTTTCTGACTTTTCCATGAAGCGGAAAGCGCATTTTCATAAATAGACCTTGGCCAAGCGCTGGCTATGAAATTTTAATGAAGCCCGAGTCTTGAGTGCAACGCTGAGGCCTTGGAGATCCATCCCACAGTTACATTACTATGGCTTCCTTTCTCCTCGCGAAAACACTGCAGACACTTGGTGCAGATAAAGCTATGCTGACAGGAAGGCTAAAACTCGAACCGGGCCGGACCGCGGGGAGGGAGGGCATGGTTTGGAGTCTTTTGGGCGGGATATTTATCTTCCTTAAGGGGAGGACGTCTCCGGTTTAGACCGTATTCCTCGCGTTGCATGCGGGTAAACAAGTTCACTAACCAGCCAACCACCCTTCCGCCTCAGTTTGACGGCCGGATCAGATCACACGCGCACCCACACAAACACACAACACACAGAGAGACCATTGGAAGTGTTCAATTCCGACGATGCAATATTTATCAGCACGTTAATATATAAAACCGACCCTCGGCTCGTCTGAGGGGCATACATTTAGGGAGGCTAACACACTAAAAGAGAAGGAAAAGGGATGTATATGCTACCACAGCTGCGTCAAGAAAAACCCAGGGAACGTGCATGTGTTCCCTGAGAGGTAAACCACAATGACAAGGTTGCAGAGAGAAATGATTCATAGGATTCATTAGAGCGCCTTGATAAAGTGCTCACAGAAGATAAGGAGGAATGAAGGTGATACTGCGCTGCAATTAAATTGATGTTGACAAGGTGAACAAGGGAATATCTTTGGAGCATTTGCCAAGCCTCTGGTTACAATGTGTTGGGATAAAAAAAATTAAAAAACTAATACGCATAATTTGATCTCTCCCGAGCACGAAGCCCGAAGAAAATATGCATATTCGACAGTAATTAAAACATGGCAACGTAATTAGGAACATTGTATAGCTTATCCAGCCTAATGAACGTCGAGGGCGGGCCAGTCGGCTGATCAAACGCTTAAATTATAAGTTTTAATGGGTGTCTACGGTTCTTCAGCATCGTGCCATGTCATTCACAGTTGCAGCCACCAGTTCACGAATTTAATAACTGCGCTTCCGCGTTGCTGTCTTCTTGACTCCTGAATGGGAGACATTTACATTTAGTCATTTAGCAGACGCTCTTATCCAGAGCAAGGGTGAAGTACCTTGCCCAAGGACACAACGTCAGTTGGCATGACCGGGAATCGAACTGGCAACCTTCGGATTACTAGCCCGATTCCCTCACCGCTCAGCCACCTGACTCCCTGTGTCTTCTTGACTCCTGAATCGGAGACACCCGTCTCACAGGAACACCAACATAAATTAAGCTTTTTTTTTGGTTTTGTTTTAGGTGTGAAGGCCACAACATATCCCGCGCCACAATAAGAATGCAAGTGAAGGATAATAGGTTAGGCCCGATGGCCTGAAAGCAAATATCCAGACTCAAAACTCACAAGTTAACCTGCAAAATGTAAAATGCAAAATGTAAAACCTAAATGGTCTACGTATTTTTGAAACACACCGTGCAAGCCTATAATTATTAAATGAGATTCCTCTTTTAGATCATATAATCTGAAATGAGAGGAATCTGGTCCCGGAAGACTGAGAAGAGATAGGCGTCCCTTCACCGGTCATCCTGAATATGTATGACCAACAGGCTAAATACAAAGGGTTTCCTCCTAAATTCTTTATAGTTTAGACTACTGTCTGCTACGGAATAACAACACAGAATTACAGTGTAGATGTTATGAAATGAAACGAGTCTTTTGTAACTTTCGGGAGACACTTAGCCCACCATTTATAATCTATGATATTTTATGTCTTTCGTTGATGCAAAAGCAAATGTAGACCACACATACAAACATACTTTTCTTCCCATTCTGAATCAATGCAATGTGGTCCTTTCGCAGGATAGCCAGTCGGTCTACTGTATATAGTACCTTTATAACCAACACGGAGTAATGACACGTAAATGTATTGTCTCTCATTGAAAAAGCTCCAGACATTTCAGTCTCGGCTCTCATGTTCAATGACCTGTGATGTAGACTTTCATACGCGGCTACTCTAAAATTCGACCGCTTGCATTACTAGGTGCTCAAGAGTTAAAGGCGTGGGAAGCATGTTTTTTTAATGGCGATGGATTCAGCACTGCACCGGAGCAAGATGTTTCCACACATCCACACACACACACACACACACACACACACACACACACACACACACACACACACACACACACACACACGGTTGCCCGGTGAAGAGATAGAGACCGTGGTCTGAGGTGAGGGCAAAAACATCTTTCAGACATTCTGCTGTGCTCTTTGGCTGCCCAAAACCAGACGAATTCAAAAGCTTTGCATTTTAAGATTCTACCCAGTACATGTTATGTAAATGTTAAAATAAGTAGGTCTATTCTTAGTATAAGTAAACAAAATTGAAATGTTTGTTGATATGAGAAATCTGAGAATTAGATATATGTGAGAGTAAATGATAAAATCATGTCAAATTGCTCCCGTGTTTTAAATGATTAAGTAGAATGTTTTGTTAATATATTTCACCCGTAGTTATGTTTACTGCATTACTGTCTAGTATAGCACACTAAACATGACATAAACAGTATAAGCACCATCAAGCAATCAATTCAAAATAATATAATAATAATATTGAAGAGCATAACAACAGTAGCAGCCCAAAATAATACCAAATAATAACAATAACAAGGGCAAAATAATAGGCCTAACAGTTCTTGGTATTCGTGTTTTGTAAAAAAAAAAAAAAAAAAACTCAAAGACAAACGAGAGTAACACACTAAAGTCAGCACCCTGGACAGCTCCTCACGCGCTAAGTGATGGACTGGCATTGTTGTGCGCCTTGCGTGTGAAAAATCCAATGCAAACCAACTCGCGCACACACACACACACACACACACAAGCATACGATTCCATCTACTCCTCATAGTCTTTTAAAAAAGGAAAAAATCGATTTGTTTTACGTAAAATATTGAATAGCCGATATAAACTCGAATATATTATTTTGGCTATTATCAATTGGAATCTGCTACATCGAATAATTTATAAATAACATCTGCAATCTCGCAACGATTTAAACAGATAATGCATATCAATTCTAATATCAATGATTTGTGTAGCGCATGAAACAAGTTACTTATAGTTTTCTAAAAAAATAAGAAGTCAAATTAAGAGAGCTAGTGCGTAAAGGACTTTCGCATGAACTTTATGTCGGTAAGGAAGGAAAAAACAAGCAAATCCACTGGCAAATCATATTTTGATCTGACTTGGAATATGGCTCAAAACAGATACATATGAACTTGTATTTAATTCAAAGAAATATGTTCAAAGCCATGTGTATAGCCTTCTAATCATTAGTCTCATAAATAATGTATTTAAAAACTGACAAGATGCCCATGCACTAACGTCCGGTGCAACATAAAACTCCGTTTAGAACCGGACACCAGTTAAGTACATTCGTTCAGGGAAAGTACAATTTTAATGAAATTACATTTATTGACGATGGTTGTTTATACATATGCAACTTGCAGTAGACTAACTTGATACAGGATGAACTGTCTTTATCCTGTTGGATGATGAACCAGCTGGTAATGCCAGAGCAAGATGCTGTCAAAGGAATGAGCACCAAAACCTTTACAAATGTAGCCTACCTGAAGTAAGTTAGCAAACATACATTCTCTCTCCCCTCGTTTTTTCTCTATCTATCAAAGAAATTAAACTCAAAGAGAAAAGACGTTAAGACTAGGATACCCAGTCCACTGTAATGTAGCTTATAAAAGAAAAATACAAATTACAATATCTATCGGTTCTCTTCAAACGTAACAAACTGACAGAAACCAATAATTGGAGGGTTTGGGTGTAAGAAGGGTATGGGTGGGGAGGGATGGGGAGGCTGGAAGGTGGGGTGGGAGTGGTGAGGGGGGAGGGCGTGCATGGGGGATTTGCTCTCTCTAGACCTCGTTTCTCTGCCCCATATTTCCGCCCCGCTTCCCAGTAGCGCGCCCTGTCCGCCCTCTCTTCTCTCGGCTGGAAGGAGAGAGCTGAAGAGCTGAAGAAACGCTACTTTCTTGTCTCCGTGATGAATAATGCAGAGCTCGGAGGCCAGCAAGTTTCCAGTTAAATACCAATTTGCTTAACCAATGTTTCCCCCCTTCGCCAGCTTCACTCAGTGCAAGGGAGTTGGACGGGATCCTCGGGTGTAATTAAAAGCGAGGCGAGTCTTGTGGCCAGTGTGGGGTCACCGTTAAGGCACACACATCAACAACAACAACAACGCCAACAAGAGCTGTGGTAGCAACGGCAGCAGTACGAGAAGTTGGCAACTCGGTAAATAACGTTCCGCATGATTGAGACTGACATTACTAGGTCTTACCGTCAAATCAGAGAGAACGCTTAAGTCCAAGAAATCGTTAGACTAGAAAATGTTTTGATGACTTTTAGGTTTTCCGCCAGGAGGAATCATATTCAAGACTCAAATGAGGCTAATCGGGATCATTAAGTTACTTGTTGTAGCCTAATTTAACTCAAGTATAAGAAGGCCTTCGGATAAGAGTCCTTTGAGTCCACGGTGAAGTGAAAGTTCAATGTATTATGTGTGAGGTATTGCACATGAGTTACAAATTATATAAATATAATTATGTCATTGATGAGTGGTTTAATTACTTATCTGGATTTCACATTGTTGCGTTTCTTACTCTGTGCTTTTTCTGCACGAAAATAAGTGGGAAAGTAAGGGCCTACTTTGAGGAGACATACACGTTTCTACAGAATCTTCTCATTGTATCATCCAAACCTAGCTTTGGCACGTCCGGGTAATAATAGGCATTGTAATACGCATCAATGCATCAAGCCTCTAGCATCAAGTCTAAAATCTATCCACTCTTCAATCTGTACTCAGAAACGAAAGATCATGTAGCCTACTATATATGACTCCACACTTTTAACACTGTCATATACCAAAATAATTAAACCATTTTTCATTGTCAAATCCACATCTGGGAAAATACAATCCATGGTCAGCTGTTACAGTGCTC
This sequence comes from Osmerus mordax, assembly GCF_038355195.1. Lineage (NCBI taxonomy): Eukaryota > Metazoa > Chordata > Actinopteri > Osmeriformes > Osmeridae > Osmerus > Osmerus mordax. The sequence continues at coordinate 14,078 of NW_027120448.1, read as the reverse complement.
CAAACAAACATACCGGAAGCTTTAGAGTCAAGGTCGCTACTCAGACGGAGACGAATGCAAACGGGTAAACAACCGGGATAAACGGATAAAGTGATGCAAAGTGGTTACATCATACCGGGTCCCAACAATGCACCCGCTGGAGGTAAAGGTTGAGCGCAAACAAGGCTACACGCCGTGCGCAAACGCTGTGCGTAATGACCGGGCGCAGGGTCTCCCTCGTCCGGTCTCCGATGGCGCACAGCGCACTGAGGAGGGATCTACGGTTGAATCAGACCCGCTGCAAAAGTAAACACTGCCTCCCGTCTCTACCAATTGTTATTCATGGAACGGATAAATATTTAATACCTTCTAAGGATACCTTTTGTTAACAGAATCACCAAACAAGCGTTCCACAATGAATTCAAATTCTAAGACAGTGTGTGTGTGTGTGTGTGTCTGCGTTTGTGCGCGCAGGCCGGTCCATGCCCTGGCTGTTAGTAGCCAATGCGCACCGGCGCTGACGCTCTGCCCGTGTGTGAGGGCCTTTGTTAAAACGGGCCGTTCAACCGGGATCGGTACAGAACACTTGGCAGGTCCCAACACGCCGTGGAGATTGATCCGGTGCAGGATGGATACCCGCGCCGGCCCCTCACAGTCTCGTTCCTCCTTTGTATTCCACTTGAGCCATAAATAATGGAGTGATGGACTGTAATAAGAACATCAACAGTCGGGTAGCCTATATTAATGAGCACACTAACTATTAATGAACACAATCCTCTGCGATTTAAGGATTTGTCTTTGACGTATAGGCTGTAATTACCTCCTAGTCTTGGGCAGTTAAAGCGTACACGCCAAAGGGTCCAGCAAAGTCTTGACTTGCTCAAGTGCAACGCTAGCAGGGGTGATCTCACGCTGTTTTAAGTTGGGGGCCTTTTCTTGGTTACAATGAAAACAAAAGACGTGATCGCTATCGATTTCAAATGAAATCAGAGCCTTTGGTTCGGTGAGAAATCTGAGGCAGAAGTATGAGGAAAAGTCAATAAAATCCCACTGGCCTCTCTTCATTTCAATATTAAGCGCATTTGCTTGGACGGCCACTCGAGATTACGACCTGTTGAGAGCCGCGAGTCTGTTGGCTGGTGATGAAAGTTTAATCAGCCTCGCGCCGCCCCTCCTCAACTCGCGCGCGTGGCGTTAATAAAATTCCTCCTTCTCCCTTTCAAAAGAGCAGGAAGAGGACTAGGCAGGCCGAATTCCCTTACGTGGAAAAAGGCGTTAAGAGACGGAGAACTAAGTTGAATGTTCTACGGAGCAAAAAGGTTTCATTTGGGCCTCTTTGATCGCGCGTAATAATATCTCAGGGTTGGTGTAGAAATCAAAAAGAATTACATGTCTTTGATTTGCATACATTAAACCGTTGCATGGACATGAAATCTAGGGGACATGATCATCACTGCCTCTCGTTATAAGAAAATGCTAGGCCTCTATTATAATTGGACTTTATCATACTCTCTGCCTGATTATATCTGGTACTGGCGCATATAAATAGCCTAAAACACTTCTTGACTACAACATAGTTTATTATTTTGGGCTACAAACCACCAATTGTTGTCTATTGAATTGTCTACGTGTTAACCTGTGGGGTATCCTACTGCGTGGTACAACAGTCTGTATTCTAGACTACCAGTATTCTCTCATCAGACAAATACCACTCAACTGGCCGTTTTTGCTACAATTGCTTTTGACTGTTTCATTCATAGTTAACAGTCCCAGCAGGCCGTTTGCCTCCTTCAGATTCAACCCTCGTGGTGAGCAGCATACTTCATTAAAAACAGACAGAGACAAGGCGGCAGAGATTCTTTTAACAGACAGAAAAATGCATGTAAAACCATTAGCGTGCAAAAAAAAAAGAAATCGAATATAAAATTTCGATTACAAAAAGCAGATCTACTGCGAAAATTATTGAGATGACAAGACATTCCTTATCTCTCTCTATCCCCCCCACCAGTCTGCTATAAGTGTACCTTAAAAGCCCCGATTGGAATGGGCACTTTGCATGCGTTAGTAAGTACAGCACGCGCTTTTCGACTGTCATCACGTAGGTCTATAGGTAAGTAACCGTTTGACTCAGTTCTTTTCAGGAATGAGTCAGATGCGCTGTGGCTGAGAATGCGGAAGTAGAGCTGGGGGCTTAGCGGAGCGAGCTAGCTGCAGAGTTCTCTCTCCAGAAACGGATTGGCCCAATTAGGACGGAGAGAGCCGCAGTGTTCCGGGTGGCCACTCATAGTCGCAGCTACAGCTGCTACTGGTTGAGAGGCTTTGACAGCCGCCATTAAGTATGTAGACTATGTATATAAGATAGTAGATATAATATTAATAGCTTTTATTGCCTTAATACATAGGATACTAGCATATTCATGACCTTCTAATGGAATTAGAAAGGATGGGGTTTTACAACGGTTTTTACGAGGCCTTGTGTTTTTGTTGTTTTTGAAAACTTTCTTTCCCCACAAAATGTTTCGACCTTTCGAAAATATTTTTTCAACCTGACGACAGCTATCAAAATATGTGGACTCTTGTGCCAAGACACAGACCCACCGCAAAATGTTACTCTTGGCCGACATTCGCCAGCACCTGGGATTGAACACTCCACCTACCACATCTCCAGCCCTCTCACTATAAGTCACCCCAACTGAAAGATAGCTTGCTAAAAACCAGGTTTTACAGAACAGAAATTATAGGGAGCATGCATTTCAGGGCAGGGTTGTGTTGGGCCTCGCTAGGAATTGCACACCCTGCTAACTTTGACTATAAGAAAGTGCAAGATGGCGGAAACCTACTGTGGTTACTCATGGTAGTCACCTCAATATACAGTAAGAATCATTTGATGCTGAGATATACAGAACATACATTAATTTAAGAAGAAATACTAATTTAGCTCAATTTCAAAGTAGAGAAATAATGAATTCTCAAACATGATACTTACATTCACATTTATTCATTTAGCAGACACTTTTATCCAAAGCGACTTCCACGAGAGAGCTTTACAAAAGTGACTCTGAAAGGTCACTGAAAGGTCACTGATCATAACAACGAGATAGCCCCAAAACATTGCGGGTAGCCAAACATGAAGTATACATTGTGAAGAGCAAATAAGTGCCAATGGGAAGAACCATAAGAGCATGTAGTTAAACAAGTTACAAATTGAACAACATGAACCTCAAAAAGTGCAAGAGTGTACCTGTAGAAAAAGCAAGCAACAATGATAGACGATATCAAGATACTTGATATTTGTTATTCTATTGAGTCTTGTTAGGTGAAATGAACGGTAGAAGAAACTCCTGATAGAGCGATGAAGAGATACAGAAAAAGAAAGAGAGAAAGGGGCAGACAGAATATAAAAGGTGGCAGAAACGAGGAGAGAGAAAGAAGCGGGGCTGATATCAGAGATACTGAGGGAAGTGGAGAAAGAGCAGGTGAGAGAATGAGAGAGAGGGTGAGGGAGAGAGGGTGAGGGAGAGAGGGTGAGAGCGATTGAGAGTGTGTGAGAGAGAGAGAGACAGTGTTTGAGAGAGAGAGTGTGTGTGAGAGACAGAGAGAGTGTGTGTGTGAGAGAGAGACAGAGAGAGTGTGTGTGAGAGACAGAGAGTGTGTGTGAGAGAGAGGGACAGAGAGTGTGTGTGAGAGAGAGAGACAGAGAGAGAGTGTGTGTGAGAGAGAGAGAGTGTGTGTGAGAGACAGAGAGAGTGTGTGTGAGAGAGAGAGAGACAGATAGAAAGTGTGTGAGAGAGAGAGTGTGAGAGAGAGAGAGAGAGAGACAGTGTTTGAGAGAGAGAGAGAGACAGAGAGAGTGTGTGAGAGAGAGAGAGAGAGAGAGACAGAAAGAGTGTGTGTGAGAGAGAGAGACAGAGAGAGTGTGTGTGAGAGAGAGGATGTCCTGTCTTATTAAGCGAGCTCCTGTGAGTGCACTAATGCACCTCTCTATTAGCATGTTTTCCTGGATGCCACAGGCAGCGCCGCTCTGCCTCTCTCTCCACATGTCACAACTCATATCAGTCACCACACTTCTGCCGTATGTGTGTGTGTGCGTGTGGATCTGGGTGTTTATGTGTGTTTGGATATGTGTGTGTGTGTGTGAGTGTGGGGGGTTAGATCTTAGTGTGTAGGTAGGTTTGGATCTGGGTGTGTAAAAGTGTGTGGGTGTGTGTAAAAGGGTGTGGGTGTGTGTAAAAGGGTGTGTGTGTAAAAGTGCGTGCTGGTGTGCGCTGTGTAATGCCATCAGCACACTTTACATGCACTCAGTCAGCGCTGTGGGGGGCGGGGGTTCAAGGGGGGATGGGGGGTTCAGGGGGGGACGGGGGGTTCAGGGGGGGACGGGGGGTTCAGGGGGGGACGGGGCAAATCAAGGGAGACAGGCCTCCCGCTGTGGCCCCCATAGGGCAGGGCGGGGCCACAGCGCAGCAGTCGGCACAAACGCACCCAATCCCCACGGGACGGAATGTTCCTGAACCCAACATCACAGGGTGACTGAGTCACAACTCCTCAGAGAGTGGAAAGGGAGTGAGGGGGGAGGATGGGTGAGGAGGAGGTGGGGGGGGGGGGGGGGGGGGAGACAGAGACATAAATAGAAGGAGAGAGATATATATAAAGAGATAAAGGGAGAGAAGGCTCAGAGAGAAGACAGAGCAAGAGCAATGGAAAGGGAGAGACAGCAAGAGAGAGAGAGGAGAGAGAGAGGAGAGAGAGACAGAGACAGAGAAAGAGAGAGAGAGAGAAAGAGAGAGAGAGAGAGAGAAAGAGAGAGAGAGGGAGAGAGAGAGAGAGTGGGAGAGAGAGAAGGAGAGAGAGAGACAGCAAGAGAGAGAGAGAGAGAGTGGGAGAGAGAGAGAGAGTGGGAGAGAGAGAAGGAGAGAGAGAGAGAGCAAGAGAGAGAGAGATAGAGAGAGAGTGGGAGAGAGAGAAGGAGAGAGAGAGACAGCAAGAGAGAGAGAGAGAGAGAGAGAGAGAGAGAGAGAGAGAGAGAGAGAGACTAAAACAGATAGAGGGCAGAAAGGCAGAACAATAGTCAGACTATGACATCAGACTATGACATCAGCTCAAAAGCCTCAAAGACATCGTTCTGATCTGAAACATTTAATGCGCCGACAGAAGCTGTCCCAGTTTGGAGTTTACCATCAGCAGTTATTACAAAATATATTTATGAAGACACCAAGAGGAGAGGATCAATGTCGGGTTCTGAAAATGGCAGTTGTGTAAAACTAATGTTTAGCGGTAGATCATAAAAGTTGAATTTGTAAGTGGCTGGCTAAGAAAGCGCTGCAGTCATAACAGGGGAGAGAAAGAGGTAAAGGATAGGTCTCTTCTCTGCCTCGTCTAGTTATGCAACATTTATATTCCGAAAGAATCCACTACAGTTTGAAGTAAATATTTAAGATCTTTTGCTCAAGTTATCCCTCGAACAAAGTGTCCATGAAGAGAGCAAACTGAAAACGAAATGACAGTTGAAATGATAGGCTGGAGTGTGTTGTCTGTCTGGGATGAACCTCTGGGATGGAGGGCTAGAGGGATGGATGAAGGGATAGAGGGATGGAGGGATGGAGGGATGGATGGATGAAGGGATAGAGGGATGGAGGGATGGATGGATGAAGGGATAGAGGGATGGAGGGATGGAGGGATGGATGGATGGAGGGATAGAGGGATGGATGAAGGGATAGAGGGATGGAGGGATGGATGGATGGAGGGATAGAGGGATGGATGAAGGGATAGAGGGATGGAGGGATGGATGGAGGGATGGATGGATGAAGGGATGGATAGAGGGATGGATGAAGGGATAGAGGGATGGAGGGATGGATGGATGGAGGGATAGAGGGATGGATGAAGGGATAGAGGGATGGAGGGATGGATGGAGGGATGGATGGATGAAGGGATGGATAGAGGGATGGATGAAGGGATAGAGGGATGGAGGGATGGATGGAGGGATAGAGGGATGGAGGGATGGATGGATGCATGAAGGGATGGAGGGATGGATAGAGGGATGGATGAAGGGATGGAGGGATGGATGGAGGGATAGAGGGATGGATGGAGGGAAATACCTTGATTATGGAGCTGATTCCCCCCCTCCACCCCTGCACCTCCACCCCCTGGGCAGTGAAGTTCAGACAGGCATCAGATAAGCTCTCCCTTCGCCCCTCCCTGAAGAAAAAGAGTGAATTTCGCCAGCCTGGAAAGAAAGAATGGATGGAAGGATGGAGACCTGGATGTCTGGAGAGGGAGGCCTTCACCGGCCCCCTCTGCTGATGTGTCTAAAGAGCCCTGTTATCATATTCTCTCCATCTTCTCTCCTCGGTGAGGAGATGAACAAAACAGGGGCCACAGCAGCGGAGGGGGAGAAGAGAGAGAAGCCGTATAAAAGACAGAGACAGAGAGACAGAGAGAGAGAGGCAGGCGTCCAGGCGAAACGCGAGATGGGAGACTGAAAAATAGAGGAATCAAAATTCTCTTTACCTCCGTCCTCCACCTCCCCCCCTTCCTACCCCCAGCTCCATTATTTCTCCTGCGTTACTTTCTTCTGAGAATCGCCCCGAGGCATAGCTCTCTCCTGGGTGGTTAGCCCTGAGCCTGCCCTGTTTTCACACACTGGTAATAATTTCACTGCTGAAGAACTGAGGCTTTTAAAGGATCAACCTGTCTCCCCTTCAGCCTCAGCCCCTGCCCCAAGCTCTGGCCCCAGCCTCCGCCCCAGCCTCAGCCTCAGCCTCAGCCCCAGCCTCCACCCCCCATACCCAAAGAGTCCCACTTCAAATCCCTTAAAACTGTTGAAAAAACGAGCTCAGGCCTCAGTCTAGGAATCAACCTTGGTACCTAACGCCTCCTCTCCTGCATGTCTTCATCCCAGCACCCACACCCCTCCACAGGCCTGATCACACCCACCCAGCCAGACCACGAGGCCTTCGCTGGCCGTCGCCGGGACAGACAGAGAGACGAGTCAGACAGAAAGAAAGGAGAGGTGACTAGGGGCAGCTTCTCCCACAAGGGTAACATAGAAAACTAGGATTGCTGGGTACTCCTGTCGACTAAGAGGGTTGGGAGAAGAGACAGGAGTTATTCTGCTGTGGACTCATGCATTTTGTAACACTAGACTATACTCTGACGTCCAATTTGAAGCTGCCATCTTCGATATGCGGTTTCAAGCATCGCTCCGCTCACAGCCAACCTTGTCTCTGGGCATGATTATTTGATATTTGACTATCATCCATAATGCCCCTCCACAGTTGTGTGATGGGGCATTGAGGCTGTGGGGGGTGGGGGGGTAAAGGGGAGGGGGGCACAGACTGGGGGGCAGGACCTGGGCTGGGAGGGGCAGGGCTGTGTTGGTTCCTGTCCACTGCGCGAGGTATCTGTTCTGCTGTCTTTACTTTGACTGAACAGGAGAGAGAGAGACACACACGCTCTCCTGCACACACACATACGCTCCTGCACACGCACGCTCTCCTGCACACACACACACACTCCTGCACACACACACAACTGCTGGGAAAGCACAGGCCCTTCACCAGCTACCAACTTCAGTGCAGAATGAAGAGTATGTTTCACGAGACCTATACTGATCTTACTGTGGGTCTGAGGCTGTGACAAGTGCATACACACACACACACACACACACACTCACACACGGGCACTGAACAAAAGCACAGATACTCGTAGATACACAGGTACAGACCCACACCAACACACACAGGCACACAGGCACACACACGCACACACTGAATAAAAACACCCGCATACACACACACACACACACACACACACACAAAACACCACATTCACACAGGCACACGGGGGACACACACACACACACACTCATCCCCACACACAAACACACAGGTGCCTGGCTAGGTACAGTGCCCTACACGGTGCAGTCCTGCCATCATCCTCAGGCAGATCTTTTATTTAGCCACAGCAGCGAGCGGTGTCTACTCATGAATGATGCAGCACAGGGGGCCCCTGTAACAAGCTCCAGCACCTCTCCACACCTTGTGTGTGGCTTCAAATATAGATAAAAGCTGAACAGCCCGATACAAACGTCTTCTTTTTTTGAAGACTGAGGCTCCACAGCCGAGTGGAGAAGTCCACGGCAATTAGGGAAGACTGCGGTGCATTGTGGGTCCGACGCTGTCTGAGGCTCTGTGTGTGTGTGTGTGTGTGTGGGGGGGGGGGGGTGGGGGGCTGTGTGTGTGTGTGGGTGGGGGGGGGGGGGGGTGGGGGGCTGTGTGTGTGTGGGGGGGGGGGGGGCGGGGGGGGGCCTGTGTGTGCAAGAGAGAAGACAGAGAAGAGTGTGATTCAGGAGCGAGTGAATCAAACAGGATGAAAAGCAACAAAGCTGGTTTTGTTTTGTTGCGCATCTGATCACAAAGCGCCCCTGTCTGGACTCATTTGCTCTCCGCATGTCCGAGCTGTGAAGTCTGTGTTCTTGTGGTTTGACGTTACCCAAAATATTTCACAACAAACATTACGCAGCGGCTACGTGAAGCGGAGGATGGTACGTTTTACGTGTAGCGGTTTGCCACACTGGAGCTACCGTAAGAGCATCAATCCAGGGCTAATATATCGAATTCATCGATGGCTTCACACACCAGTTAATTTATATTAAATCGTAAAAATTATAAATCGGTTAATTAAACATGAATGAGAAGAGTCGTTATACGAATACTGTTGCATATTGCCTTGGCATAAAACAAGTCATATTCATTGTTACATGAATGAATCATTGGCTTACGTTTTACTCCAGACGTACTCCTTTTGAATTTGTCATAAAGCTCCTGTCCTGTTTCAATGTGCAGATGGTTCTGCTGGATGCACAGCTTAACCTTCTGAGGGGCCGTTTAGGAAATAATTCAGACTGTCCTTGTACATTCACATGTGAAATGTTCACACACTACTGATAACTCCGATCCACATATGTGAAATGCTCGCATCGACACCTATGAAACGCATTCACACGTGAAACACATTCACACACTCAACTTCTTTTTCAAAAGCTTTTTTCACACATATTTTTTCAACCTTTAATAATGTTTTTTCGAAAGATTATTTTGAAAACACTGTAAATCTTTAAAAAATACAAAATAAACCTTTCAAAACGACACAAACAAATGTGTGTAACTGATGTGGTAATCAGGTGTGTAGACAAGGTGGCTGATGGGAGTTGTAGTGTTGTCACCTCCTCCCAAACCCCGGTCATTTCCAACTCAGGGTCTGTTAGTCAGATAGCTGAGCGGTTAGGGAATCAGGCTATTAATCAGAAGGTTGCCGGTTCAATTCCTGGCCATGCTAAATGACGTTTTGTCCTTGGGCAAGGCACTTCACCCTACTTGCCTCGGGGGGAATGTCCCTGTACTTACTGTAAGTCGCTCTGGATAAGAGTGTCTGCTAAATGACTAAAATGTAAATGTAACTCCGTTAAACAGACTTTGTTTTTCTCCGCCTCGTCCTCTCCAGCCCAGGCAAGCTTGGTGGCCGTTCGTCCAGGCAAGGGAACCAATCTCCAATTCGCTCTGATCCCTCTTTCAGTCGCTAATCTACGTCGGGGACTTCTGTTTCCGGCCTCATCGAGCCAGAATGAACTGCGAGGATGAATAATGCAGACAGCGGCATCTAAATCACAGATCTGATGAAGGGCGTTCTTAATTAATTGATCGCTCCGCCCGGTATTTTCAATCAAAGGGTTAAATGTCAATCAGACGATCGCACAGTCCCACATCTGTCAGAGTTATTCATCTCCTAAATTGCCGGATTGAATAGAATTTCCCGTTGGATCGATAGGATGGACAATGATTTATTTAAGCGTTATGCTAAATCGGGACTGATTGAGGAGGAGAGTGAGGTCAGTTTCTGTCAGAGGTCTGTGCGGAGCTTCATGAAATGGAATATAAAAGTATGGGACTCACCAGTGATGGGAAGTGGGAAATGAAGCTTGATGCATGATGGGAGCTTTAGATTGTTTGTCACTCAGATTGCGGTAGAGAGACAGTTTGGGGAGTTAAAGAAAAGGAACGTGAACTCGCGCTTGAAAACGGGGAATTCAAATGTAAATATTCGGGCTGGGAATCCAAACCCGCGCGAGAGAGAAAACTTGTCAAACTTGCCTGTTTGACAAGTTTATCTCTCCTGGGGTTATGCTTTTCTTCTTCATGTGTTTTGGTTGTAGACACCAGAAGTGTAATCTTTGCATCCTTAAAACATCCGGGCTTCTTAGCCGGCCTGATGAGCAGAGTGAGGCATCTGTCAGACCTCACCAACGTGAGGATACAAGGCCCATGCACTAGCTGTAGGACAGGCCTCTAATCAAACCACCCCTACAAGCTGCTGAGACAGGCAGACAACACTCTGTGAGGCAAGAGAGAGGGAGGGAGGGAGACAAAGAGAGGGAGAGAGGGAGGGAGGGTTTGAGGGAGGGAGGGAGGGAGGGGGGGAGGGAGGGAGGGAGGGAGGGAGAGAGGGGGAGAGGAGAGAGGGGGGGGAGAGGGGGAGAGACAGACAAAGAGAGGGAGAGAGCGAGATAGAGAGGGAGAAGGGGAGAGAGAGAGAGACAAAGAGAGAGACAGGGAGAGAGAGAGAGACCAAGGTTCAGCATGTAGGAGACGGCTGCTTTCCCATGGAAAAACGTCTCGCTGCTTCTTGGCTTTGAGCAGCGCAAAAGGAATGATGGATTCTGGGGCCTTTCAACCCCCCTGCTCTGAGCGCTCGTGTCCTTCTCCCATCCCAATCTGACACGGACGCTGGCAATCACTCTCAGACGCCTACTGATGTTTCTTCAACCTCCCTGTCTCTCTCTCTCTCTCTCACTCTCTCACTGTCTCTCGCACACTCTCTCATTCTCTCTCTCTCTCTCTCTCTCTCTCTCTCTCTCTCTCTCTCTCTCTCTCTCTCTCTCTCTCTCTTTCTCTCTCTCTCTCTCTGTCTCTCTCTCTCTCCCAGGCCTCTGAGAACTCAGTTGTCGCTTTCCATTTTTTTTCTGCCCTTCGTTTTCCTCACTGCACCTCCGCCTCCTATTTTTCTGTTCTCTCTCTCTCTCTGTCTCTCTGTCTCTGTCTCTCTCTCTCTCTCTCTCTGTCTCTCTCTCTCTCTCTCTCTCTCTCTCTCTCTCTCTCTCTCTCTCACCACACCAACATTATGATCCATAGACAGGTCAGAGGGTGGAGGATGAGGGAGACATGCACTTAGACATGAGCAGCTGGGCCCAGATGCGGAGCTGCACCAGAGAGACCACTGGGCCCTCACGGATCTGTCAGTAGGCGTCTGTCGCCATGACAGAGGCGGTAGACAGGGCCTGGGCACGCAGCTCACCCAAGGGGCCCAGTGGACAGGGCCTGGGCACGCAGCTCTCTCAGGGGGCCCAGTGGACAGGGCCTGGGCACGCAGCTCTCTCAGGGGGCCCAGTGGACAGGGCCTGGGCACGCAGCTCTCCAAGGGGGCCTGGTGGACCGACCTGGGTGCATTAGCAGAGGGCCTCCTGGTGCAGCTGTCTGGCAGGTGGCTTGATGGGGCTGACAGCGAGGCGATGGTGGCCACTTGGCACATGGATGCCACAGCTGTCTCT